>NC_056738.1:473107551-473225051 GCF_019279795.1 Protopterus annectens
AACCACACCTCCAACAAAATAATTTCATCCTTTTTCTTTAATTGCATGCAATTAAAAAAGTTCTACAGATGCATTTCTATGTGCAAATTATCCAGCATTGTATCAATGAGGTTTTCCAAACAGATTTTAACATTAACATTTTATTGTTTGAGATGTTTAAACTTTATTCTTATAATATATATTCAAGCCATTTTATAGGATATTACTGTCATATAAATCTGATAATGTCTTTTTATTGAATACTGACACAAATATTCTATTATATGTGGCAACATATGAACTTTATCATTAAAATGTAATGTAGTGCCTTGCAAAAAATCTAGTTACAAGAACCTAAACTAAATTCATAACTCTTTTCAATTTATTTTAATTTTGTATGCTGAAAACAGCTAAACCTCTGTAAAATATTGTCCCTCCATTGGCTTAACTTCATTATATTAACTTCTTTCAATATGCAAAATGGAATTGATAAACTGAAACAATATTTTGTTTTTAAATTATGGATCACTATGTTCTTTATTTTTTAAGTATATTGTCAGCATATTTTGGTATTGCTGCTGAAGAGCTGTTTGATTTATCCACTTACAACAAATATATTCTTAATATTGTCAATATCATCTTAAGATATTTTAAATTGCTTTACAGTGAATAAAACCCGTTGAAGAATTTTTCAGTATGCTTCATATCTATTATCTGTCCAATGTACTTTTACCTTTATAATATATGCCTTTGATTAGGTTTCTATATTTGGGAATTTAATACCACTATTGTCCTGATATGGTGTTTGTAAACCAATTTCAGTTCTTTTTTTGGATACCACAAAACAATTATGAGAATTTTATTAAAATGTTTTATTGAGATCTGTTTGGTAATAGGGCTGTATTCTGAAGTTTGTGCATTTTAGGGTGTAAATAATTTTATGAGATGGACCCTATTTTCAAATGCAAAAATCAATTTATTTCACCTATCTGTCATGGTGATCATTTGATATGGTGTTTGTAAACCAATCTCAGTTCTTTTTTTGGATACCATAAAATAATCGTGAGAATTTTATTAAAATGTTTTATTGAGATCTGTTTGGTAATAGGGCTGTATTCTGAAGTATGTAAATTTTAGGGTGTAAATAATTTTTATGAGTTGGATTCTATTTTCAAATGCAAAAATCGATTTATTTCACCATTCCATCATGGCAATCATTTCATTAAGATTTTTTCAATGTTTTTATTTCACACTTTTTCCAATATTTTAATATGTTTAATATCACATATTTTATTTCATTAGATTACTTCACTAATTTAAATTCTAAAAACCAATCAAAGCTTGATTACCATTTAAAATAAAGTATTTGGTTTTACTGTTTTGAAAATATAAGCCAGAATTTTGAACTGAGTGTAGAGCTACTTCCAAAGAATTGGATATAACACTTAAAGTCAACAGTATAACATCTACACGTAACATTATTTTTATTAGTAGTGATCTTCTAAGTTTGTTCCTTTAGTGTCAAGCTCCCATCTTATTACTATAGCTAACACTCACAAGGCCAGGGCAAACAGGATAGGGGAAAAGGGCCTCCTTATTTTCTGACTTTATTTCCAAGGAATCTGAAAGAAGCATTCATATTTAACATAAGCTTTATTGTTATAATAAATGTTTTAATTATAAGTGAAATTGCTTAAGGAAAACAATAAAGATGTAAAATTTTAAATAAATAATGCAATGTAATTTTAACAAAAACCATTGATAAATTCAGGATTATGAAGGTTTACGATTTCATTTACTTAAATTCACTAAATCCATCAAAGTTAAAATTATTTTTATATTATCTTGTATTTTCCTCCTGCATATAAATTCTGTTTGATTAGCATTTATTTATTGTGGTGTAAATTCTTTCATTCTGTCATCTAAAATTAACAAAATTGTATAGTCTAAATTGCATCCATACTGGATGATCGAACTTTCAAAAGTTGGGATGTCATATGGCCGACACCATATGATCGAATTTTTGAAAGTTTGAACATTTTAAAGGAGATCTCTGTACAGCATGGAATGGGAAGATTTCCCTTTTCTGCACTGTAGTGCGATCTCAGAGTTGGTATATTTAAGGAGTGGGGGTGTGGGGGGTGAAGGGAGGCTTGCCCCCCTGCTTAAAACATTCTGGTAGGTTATTTGTGTAGTTTTCTTTAATAGATTTTTGAACTTTTAAAAGTTTGATCATATGGTGTCGACCATATGACACTCGAACTTTTGAAAGTTCGATTATCTAATACAGACCTGTCTAAATTTAATAAAGATGTTCTTCTAAAGGATGAACAATCGATATTCTCTTTATTTCCTTTTGGTATCTGGTGAACCAAATAGCATTTCCAAGATGGTTGTGTGACTTGTGTTGTTAAAATACTCATTCAATACTTTCTGAATGGATAAAATTATATTTCTTGGCAAAATTTTAAATATTGCCAAGAATAATAAAATTCATCCCTTCTGATTTATTACTTTTAAGATATTTTATTCATCACTTCCTTTAATTTAATTGTTTTAATAAGATTTTTTTTATCTAATGTTGAAACCTTTGGTAATTTTAGCTTATCAAAGAATTTCTTAAAGTAGAAATCTATAGAGTCAGTAACTCTTGAAATCTTGTACAACTATAATAATCCCTAAGTTCTGATTAAATCTCCTCAATTTCTGTTTTAATTCTTTTATCTTTGTTCCCCTTTATTTATTTGATATGACTATTCCTTGCTAGCAATTTATCTGTTTTAGCTAAACCATGCATCCCACCCACTTAGAGTCATTACATAAGCTGAACTTTTTAATTCTTCAAGAGCAAGTACAGTTTTATGAGCTTGAATATTTTGATAATTCTTATTTAAGAGATGTATATGTTCTAACACAGTTTTGTAACCTTTCTGAAATTCTTTTTTGCTTCTTGTAACTTGTTTTGCATGTCTAATATTTCATTATCCTACAATATAACATCACCTTGACAAATATACACACCTTCACGGTATAGCAAATTATTATTGCATTCATTTCATCTTCTTTTATTTATTTACTTATTTATTGCACTTTTGTTTATCAGGAATGCCTGGGCATAAGAAAACCTTTTCGATGGAGGCTCAGAAAGAAAAGTTTTGAAGCAAAAATTAAGTTACAATAAAATTTTACAATAATATAAAGTTACAAAAAAAAAAAAAGAATTAGCACAATAAAAAACATTGCAATAACAAGAGCATAGTTACAATACCATTAGAATTTTGAGCATGAAGTGTAGATATGTCTTATTTATAATGACAAATGATAGAATAGTTATGAGTCAATATGCATTTACAGCTATGAAGATAGTATAGACAGCGGGAGCTTTTATTGAACTTATCCAGGAGATATACATGGCAAAGCCAGGATTGTGCTAGGGTAGCTCTCAGGTTGAGTTTGAAAGTTTCTTTATCAGACTGAGTGTGGGAGGTAGGGAACTCCATAATTTTGGAACATTATTGAAAAAAAGGCATCCCTAGCAGAACTTTGAGATTTAATAACAGTAAGTAGTTTTTTCCTTTGGAGTGGAGGGGTCTTGTTGGATAGTAGGGGTTTCACATATTTTGTAGAGCAGGGCAATTTCAGAAAAGTTTAAAATATTGAAGATTGTGCTAATGTATGAGTATTGTAGTTGGTTGGTGAGCTCCAGACAATTATTTTTTTTGTAGGACTCCACAGTGATGTGTGTCTCTTGAGGGAGGTTTGCAGCAAATTTTGCTACTTTGTTGTAACATTGTTCTAGCTTTACCTTCTGGGTAGTTTGTAAGCTTGTGAGTACAGGAAAGGTATATAGTAGAGTAGGACTGTAGTAAGTTTTAGAAAGTCCTTTTCTAGTTTTGTCACTAAGAAAATGTGTTACTCAATATAGCAATCAAAGTTTTGATATTTTGTTTTTTATTGCTGTTTGGATGTGAATGTCAAATTTCAGTTTTTCATCTGTAAGCACACCTACGAGTTTAGCATGTGGAATAAGATCTATTTTAGTATTATTAATTTAGATTATATTAAAATTAATTTTGGGGCAGGAAAGAAGCTTGGGAGTGAATAGTAATAATTTAGTTTTTTAGGGTTTATTAGAAGTTCTGAGTTGTTTAACCAGGATTCTACAAAACAGAATGATTCTTGGGTCATTTCCTGAAGCTTGATCAGGTTGGAGCAGAGCAGATGAGTGTTACATCATCTGCTTATTGGAATAAGGTAGCATATATGGTGAAGGAGGTTAGGTCATTTGCAAATATGTTAAACAGTAGGGGTCCAAGTACAGATCCTTGTGGTACACCTGCTTTTTATGGACTGAAAGGAAGAGTATTCATTTTGTCACTTTACTGCTTGGACCCTTTCAGCAAGATAGCTATTTAACCAGGACAGAACTATGAGTGAGAGTCCTAGATGAGAAAACTTCCATAGAGGTTTGCTATGAGAGACAGTACCAAATACTTTTGACAAATTTAGGAAAGGGGAGGATACTAGGTTTCTATTCCATAAAAGTATCTAATTCATTTGTAAACTATTTTTACATTTTTCTAGTTTGATAAAGAATCATGGACCCTTATATGTATGAGGCAGGGTTTTACAATTAGTTACTAAATTAAAGATTAAAGCATTATGGCCTGAAGTAGGATATGGGAGATAAACATCTTATCATTTCTTGATCGTGTACAGAAGGTGCATGAATAAAGAAATTAATTCAGAGTCTGTTTCTTTTAAAATAAACATACCCTTTAAGTGTAATAAAGCTGAGATCCTATCTTCCCTAACGTTGCTGGACTCAGATTTATTGAGAATACAGTTGGAATCCCTTGTGAGAATAATACTTCCCTTCATATTATGTATTATATAGTCTAAATATTTTCAGACACGTTTAGCTCCCATCCCAGGAAACCAATATAAATGAACTATATTCTATATTCTGTTATTATAGTCTAAAACAATTCAGAAGAAAATACTACATAAATCATTTTTATAATGTGGGTCATAATATGACAATTTTTTCAAAGGATTGCAACGCCCTCTTTTTATTTTTGCAATCACATTGATCTTGCACTTCAGATTGTAAAAAAATATATATGTCTTTGTCATTTTTATGTGACTGTCCTGTAAATATATTACCTGAGCTTTATTAATGTTGATATATTTGAGTAGCTTTTCCCTCTTTGTATTGCTGCTTAGGCAGTTCAAATTTAATGATATAAAACAATGATCTATGCAGGGTTCACTTTACATATTAAGATATAATGCAAACTTAAAGAATAAATTTTAATTTCCTTTAACCCTATCAAATGTTTCTTCTCATGTTACTCATGAATAAATAAACCACACGTTGACACTTTAGTCTCAAGAATCTTGAGTAATATAAATGTTATTTATTTTTTTATTTTATTTTACATTTGTTTACCAAGAAAGTCCAATTGGGCAGAAACCCATTTCAGTGGAGGCCTAGGTAGAAAGGCCCCATACAATCAACAAACTAACAAATAAATATAAGGATATTGATAACTTTTGTATAATGCATAGAGAAATTTCAAAGCTTAACAAGGCAGAGGTGCAAGCATACCAACAATTAATCACTTTCTCAATTGAACAGTAAGTATCAAGCTTAACAAGACAAAAATACATACATGAAACTATAATTCCCTATATGCTGAAATTTTAACAGAGGTTTGTAGTGGATATCATATGTCATAGGAATACTGAGATTAACAGAAAGGTTGCAGTATTAATTGTGGTATAGAAGTAATTAATGTTTTGGTTTACAGAATATAGAGACAGCAGAAAGGAAAGGTAGATGGGATATCTGTAAGTCAGAAGTAGTGATTAGTTAACACAAAAATAATAGTATAGGGTAGTAAAGTCTGGCATAAGTAGTCTTATAATAAATGTAATAAAATACCTAATAACTATAACTACATACTTCATCCATAAAAATCGTACCAGATTTCTAGTCTAATTAGAAATATTTAGTCAACATATGCTATAAAACTGCTTCCTGATGTGTAATTCCAACATAATCCTTTCTAGTAATAGATCAGAGTGGCATAGCTTTGCAGATTAAATGTAATTATCTTGGATTATGAATGTAATATGATAAATTGAGCAAGATGAAAACTATGATTCATAGATGGTGATAACACTTTCATTGTATAATTTCAGCTATTTATAGGTCATAAAATAACTTATATTTAATTTATAACAGTCCACTTACAAATCTATCTCATTAAAAGTAAATAGTGAAATGGGAGTTGTGGGGGGTTTATTGAAAGATATAAACACTAGGTGATCACTGAGTTAAATTTCACACAAATTATGAAAAGCTTTAAGATTATTGTGTCTTACATCTTAGAGATTACTTTCAGGAAATTAAAAGTTTACTCATATAATAAATAGTGAAATATACTACACTATTATATTCACCCATCCCCTTTTAATCATCAAGAAAAATTTATCAATAAATATGCTGTATTATTATCAATGACATATTTCCAACCTTCGTATACCATTGTTTTGTTCTGCATTTGTAAGGAGGAATATTTCATAATACTCTAAAATGTAAGAAAAATCTTACAGATTAAATCAGTTAGATGTTTATTATATTTGCTATGTATTAAATGTGGATTAATAGAAATAAGCAAAGCATAACCTCAGTTTATTATGAACCTTAATCACTTTCCTAGGTCCATGTAATAAAGTATTAATGAATGAAAGTAATATGATGTCACAGTAAGTCTTGGATAAGATTTGAAGGCCGTTCATCATGTGGACCTTAATATCAATGTTATATTAAATAGAAATATCTTTATACATAGCACATACATGGAGAGAAATTATTCATTTTAAATCCCCTTTATTGCCATAAGAGTATTATAATCATATCTAATTGTCTCATGGGCAATGACAGCACACTTGAACTGTGAATCTGTCCTTCTCTACTTTTTAATTATTTGAAGATAGTTGAATGGTTTCACTTTTCTAATAAATGTAGATAAGAAGGTAAAGAAAAGCACAATACAAAGCTGAGGACTTAAAAATAACAATCGCACTATATGATAATAATAGGATCAGTGACAAATGTTGACAATACAATCTTTTTTCGCAACTATATTAATGCAATAAAACAGAATTACAAAATATCAAAATAACATTTCAAATCATTTGGATGAATATTTCCAAGAACTATATATGTGGCTTACCATAGGAGTAAATCTAAGCTACTTAGTCAATATTTCCAAAATAACAGTGTCAATGCCATGCACTTAATGAAGGACTAAAACTTATCTTTAGCTCCCTATATTCACGTACTATATATATATATATATATATATATATATATATATATATATATATATATATACACACACACACACTTATATTATATATATATATATATATATATATATATATATATATATATATATATATATACACATATACACACACACACGTGTATATATATATATATATACACACACACACACACATATATATATATATATATAAATATATATATATATATATATATACACACACACACACATATATATATATATATATATATATATATATATATATATATATATATATATATATATATATATATATATATATATATATATATATGATCCTACTTTACTTACCCGAACAGGCACATCACTGACTTTCACTTCGCCGAGATGACAGGAACAGAAAAACAGAAGACTGACATCTGGAACATCTACTTTCCCCTCGAGGTAAGCAACGGCTTGGCCATCCCAAAAAAACAAAACAAAAACACAAAATGAAACCCACCCACACCCCCCTAACTAAATGTGCCAACTCCGAGATCACACTACTGCAGGGGTAAGGGGCAAGGTTTAACAGGATGGCCAAGCGGTTACTTACCTTGAGTGGAAAGTCGGTGTTCCGGATGTTATATATATATATATATATATATATATATATATATATATATATATATATATATATATATCACTTTCATTTTCCTGCAGTATGTGAATAAGATCTTCAGGCAGGTTAAGTGTCATAATACTATTACTGTCAAATACAAAACTTGTAGTATATCATTTAATGATTTAATGTTAATGAAAGAATGTATAACTTCCCAACTGATAAAACATAAGCACATTGCCTCTTTTAAAAGAATTAACAGTCTAATGAAGATCAATTAACATTTTCAAAGCAGGAGAATGCCAATTTAAAACAGGAAGCCACTATCAGCATGGAATTAAACACAATTTCTGCAAAATGTATACATACAGCTGCAAAACAGTTCTATTGTCGGAGAGCCACAGTAGATCAGGCATAATAATGTCTTTAAATCTTAATTATGACTGTCGCCACTTGAATGAGAGTAATTGATTTTCAAAACGTGTTGTGTTATCCAGTAAATTACAGTTCTAAAAATTGCAGGAAGGCATACAAGATACTAAGCAGAGTCCCTATTAGTTATCAAAGGAATCTTCCATATATTAACCATATAAGTAGAACTATCAGATTTAACCATTTTTAATTACATAGATATGTGGCACAAAGTAATTCACCCTCATATTGCTTCACTAACTTTAATTCAAGGCTTATCCAATGCTATAGTTTGGTCAAGTGTGTTTATCGCCTAAGATTTCAGCAATTAGGTCAAGATCAGTTTAGTCTTTAAAAAAAAAAAAATTAAAGTGTTGGAAGGCAGAGGAAGCCCAGAAAGAAAAAAGAAAAAGAAAAAAACAAGCATAGCAGCTCAAGATCATTTATGTGTCATAAGTCAGTTATTTGGTAAAGAATGACTAAAACTTAAAATTAAATGTGGTGGTAATTGAAAGACTTGTACTTTTTTATATTAAGGAAATGTATCCTTTTTTGCTATCAAGCATAAGAAAGAAATGTTGTGGAAGTAGACTACTATCTTAATTAAGGTTCAAGTACTATGACACTTGAAATATTCATTTATTATAAATTCTTATAGACTGTAAGTACATAGGTTCATAGGTTCATACTAGGCTATCTGCCCTAGGGCATTTATAAGCCTAGCGAGAGTGTGTTTGGCTTTCGCCACCCATTTTAAATTAATTTTGCTATGCCCTTTTTCGAGGTTAGTATACTGTGCCTCTGTCTAACAGTGACACAGAAGTGATACCAGGGTAAACCTATGATCTCCCATCCACTCATCAAGATTCCTCTTGAAGAGAGTCAATGAGGGACTCTGCCTAACCTGGACTGGGATTTTATTCCAGAGTGAAGGGAGCCTCTGGCTTATGAATCTGTCCCTCCAGCATGTCCTATTTATTTCAGTGCTGAGGTTCAAGTCTCTCGAGCGTGTAGCTCGATGGGATTTGGATTTTCTGAGGTGCAGCATGTCCATTAATTCCAGGTTGGACATGGCTTTATACATCAGGCACAGATCGCCTCTGAGCAGGCGGCATGCCACTGAGTAGAGCTGGAGTTTCTTTAACCAGGCAGCATATGGCATCTGTTTGAGCCCTTTGATCCTCTTGGTGAGGTACTTTTAGGGTCTTTCCAGTTGCTGCAGGTGTCTGGTAAGGTACATCCCGAAAGGGGCATTGTACTCAAATATGGGCCTGATGAAGGATGAGTAAAGAGGCATGATGACCTCCCCTTATCTAGATGTGAATCCCTTCATGATTAGGTGGGCTATATAAAATGTTTTTCTAACCACTTTGGCCATGTGGTTGTCAAATGAGAGATTGCTATCAACTTGGGTCCCCAGGTCCCTAATTACTTCTTCCGTACTTAATGGATTACCACCTATGTGGTAATTTGTGGGCACTGTTTTTGCCAAAGGGGATGACTATACACTTTTTGGCATTTAGCTTGAGGCCATGGCTCTGGCACCAGTTGTCTGTTTATATGAGGCCCTTTTGGAGGATGCTTGTGTCCGCTGGAGAGTCGATTATGGCGCCCAGTTTGCAGTCATCTGCGAACTTGGTCAGCCACAGTCCTTCCATGTTGGCCTGTACCTCTAAGAAATATATACTGAACAAGAGAGGTCCCAGGACTGAGCCTTGTGGGACACCACTTGTAACTTGTTTGGAGTCTGATATGGCTCCAGCAATTCTAACCATGTGGGTTCTGTCCTTGAGCCAGTTTGCAACCCATCTAGTGACATAGGGGTTTATATTTAAGCTGGTGAGCTTATCTATAATGCTCGAGTGGGGTATTGTATCGAAGGCTTTTGCGAGGTCCAGGTAGGCTGTGTGGACCACCTTCCCCTTGTCAATGGCTTTGGTGACTGTTTCAAAGAAATCGGCCAGGTTTAAGAGGCAGGATCTGCCTTTAACAAAGCCAAACTGGGTAGGATCCAGTGTCTGTAGGTCCCCAATATCTTTATTTATGAGGTCCATGATGATCCTTTCCATAGCTTTGCAGACCAAGATAGTCAGGCTTATGGGGCGATAGTTTCCAGGATCTGTTGAGGCACCATCTTTGTGGAGAGGGACCACTGTTGCTGTACGCCACTCTTTGGGTACATATCCTGTAGTAAGGCTGAGATTGAGCAGTAGTTTTATGTTTGGGTTTAGCTCTTCTTGGAGTTCATGTAGGATGCAGCCCAGGACACCGTCTGGCCCCACTGATGCTGTGTTTTTTGCTTTGGAGAGGGCAGCTCTTACCTGAACATCTGAGATGTCAGGGGGGCAGCACACTGCTGGGATAGATATTTGCCCTTTTGGTGGGGAGGGGGGAGTTTGCGCTGAACCTGTCAGCTAGGATGTTGGCAATGTCTGTGGGTTCTGTGTATTTTTTGTCATTTTGGACTAATTCTGAGGATATCTGGAATTCCCACCCAGGTTTCTGACATAACTAAAGAAAGCCTTGTGATTATCCTTAGTGTCCTGTGCAATTTTTCTCTCGAAGCTGGCCTTAGACGATTTTATGAGTGCCCGTAGTTTTTTGCTAATACTGATCAGAGATGCCTTCCCTTTTTGGGATTTTGCTCTATCATGCAGTAGCTTCCTCCTTCTATTGTATAGTTTGTTTATGGCTGGGGTCCACCAGACAGGACATCTGCCTTTGGAGGATTGGGTCTTGGTTTTATTTGGGATTGCATGATCCATGCATTCCTGAAGGTGTTCATAGAATGTGCTTATAAAGGATTCTGCAGTCTGGAATAAACATAAACTTATAAGTACTGATAACAAGTATGCATTTTTACATCTTACTTTCATTACTTGTGGCAAGAACAAAACAATACAGACACTACTTCTTTTGTTGTTTCCATACTGAATTTTCCCTATTCCTTTATATCTTGTTAAATATAACATGAAAAATATTTACCTATGTTAAGAAAATAAAGTCCCCTCCTTTTAATGATTATTTATCAAGATAAATGTATCTCATTTCTTCTTCTCTTTTACATTTTTCCTGATGAATTAGTGAGCATTCTTTGGCTTTTGCTAAATCCTTCAGAGCATAATTTTTTTATCTGGAGATCTTTTTATAGCTACATAATCCATGTCCTCCAGGAAAGGTACTATATTACTGTTTCTGACAAAGTTTTTAACCTCAACAGAATTGAATATTCTTTCTCATGAAGCATAAAAAAATTGTTATTCATGTTGGGTATAGTAAGTGGATTGTAATGCTATTTTGTTTTGAATGTTTTATTATTGGCCATAACTCCTTTATTTTTCTTTCTAAAGTTTTGTTGCACAGTGACTATCAAATCAGTCTGACTACATCTGACCTTGAAGGTGCAGCAGGATTACTTAGAATGAGTTTGCCTACAGCTCTGTTATTCCTATCAATTCCATATTATATGTCTTCTTGTAAATCCAAGAGATGAACGATCCAAGATGTTAAAAGGGACACCATGTCATTCTTTTAAATTTTTTCTGTACTGCAGATATTCTTGTTACATCTTCCTTCTCTTCCATTTTATTAACTAGTTATTCTGCTTCAACAAAAATATGTTTTAATTTCGTCTTCTTTTATTTTCCAAACTATTTCTTTTAAAGTGGATTCCATTTCTTTAATCTGAGAGCTGCATTTTTCAGTCATCTGTTTTGGTATTTCAATTGACTTTATACTATTCTCTTGAAATATATCCCATTTTACCTGGAATTTGCCCATTTTAGTGTTAATCTGAGAGAGGAAAACATTTTTTTGAAATTCCTTTTTCAAAGAAATTTCATTATGCAAGATCTTCAAACAACTTATATATGTTGTTGAAATTAAAGTAACAGGCTAAACAAAGAGAGGAATTTTCCTCAATTACATTGAAACATATCTTTCAACCTCTTAGCACAAAACACTCTGCATAAAGCCAAAAATAATGGGGGGAGGCAAACCCCCAAAATAGGGGAAATTTTAAATATTGCACTTATAAACTTAGAAAGTTGCTAGAATAAAAGATCTATTGTTACCATGTATTTTCTGAAGGATAGCACAACTGAAACTCAAATTCTAGCCATTATTTAGTGAACTCAGTCCTCACTGATTTGCCCCAAAAATCCAGAAAATCACAAGTTTTATGAGGAACACACACTGAAAATATGAGGCAAAAATATAGACATCCTGTGAAAATCTGGACAGTTGAGAGGTATGCTTTGAAATTCTGACACATCTCCTTTAATGTAGTATTTTCTGATAAATAATACACTTACACTGTTTTCCTGTCCCTCTTCTGAGTTTTTCAGATTATTGCTGCAGAGCTTCAGGATGATGTTGCCACACTTACACCATCTTAATTCAGAATCCTGCTCTTTAAAATCTTATCAAGATTTGCCATAGCTTTCCTTCCAAAAAAGCAAGTGGCTTTTAATTTCATGGTTGCAGTAGCCACCTGCAGAGGTATTTGAGCCCAGAAAATGAAAATGGTCACTGCAATCACTTCTAACCTATCTATTTTCAAAGAAATGATAATGCTGGATGACAACTTTATTTTTATTTATTTTATGTTGATCAAAAAGCCAGCTTTTACATTTTCTATTTTCATCTCCAAGAAGGGGTGCAATTTACCTCACTTTCAGCCATCAGAGTGACATCATCTACATATCTGAGGTTGTTAATGTCTTCCAGCAATTTTGATTCCAGTATCTGACTCATCTAACTGAGCATTTCACATGATATATTCATCGTATAAACAATAAATAGGGTGACAATATACAACTCTGTCATAAACCTTTTCCAATCCTAAACTATTTAGTTGTTCCACATTCATTCCTAACTGTTCTGCATATTAATTTCTCATGAAGCAAATAATGTGACCTACTATCCAAATATCTCTAAGAACTTGCTACAGACTGTTATGGTCAAAACAGCCAAAGACTTTAGATTAGTCAATAAAATCAGAAAAAAACATTCTGGAGCTCCCTTACTTTCTCCACTATCTAGCAGATGCTGGAAATTTGATCTCTTATGTCTCTGACATTCCTATAACCAGCTTGTACATCTGGCAGTTCTTGAATCATATACTGTTGGAGCCTAGCTTTCAGGATGTTGAGCATTACATTGCTTGCATAGGAAACAAGTGCAATTGTTAGATAATATCAGCATTCTTTAACACTGTCCTTTTGAAAAACAAACTGACCTTTTCCAGTCCAATAGCCATTATCATGTTTTCCAAATTTGCTGGCAAATTCTATGCAGGACAATAACAGCAACATTTTTTCAGGATTTTAAACAATTCAGCTAAAATTCCATCACTTCCGGCAGCCATGTAATTATCAATGTTTACTTGGGTCCACTTCCTTCTCCAGAATATCTGGGTGTAGATCAGAGAACACACCATGATATACATGTATAGAAAACATAATTCATAACTTTTAAAGTTAGAGGAAAAGAATATATGCACACACACACACACACACACATATATATATATATATATATATATATATATATATATATATATGGGTCTACTTCTAAATGTTGAACTTTCAAAATGTCAACTTTCTTATGGTTGAGACCATCAGATCAAGCTTTTGAAACTTCATACCATTTACATGGAGATCGCCGTACAGTGCAGAATGGCATATTTACTGTTGTACTGCAATCTCAGAGTAGGTATATTTAATTAGCCGGGGTGTGGGCGGTGCAGGGTAGGCTTGCTCTCCTGCAAAAATATAAAGAAAAAAATAATTTTTTGTTTTTATTATTTTTTATTTAAATTTCAAAATTTCAAAGCTTCAATCTTATGGTCTCAACCTTAAGAAATTTGACTTTTTGAAAGTTCAAAATTTAGAAGTAGACCCATAGATATATATTTATATTTATTGTTGTACCTATCCTTTTTGGTTTCATCTGAGGCTGTATATAATTAATGGTATATTACAGTATATTTTATTTTGAATGTAAGAACCCATTTCACATGTATGTTTACAAAGTACCTAGAAGTTTAACAACTCTATATACTCCACGTAAAACTGGTGCTTAGTACAGCACAATTTGGGAAAACACTAAGAACATTATGATTGCATTTTTTTAAATCGGTATCTTTTGGCTGAGCTGGTATCAATGGTGCCTGGTATTTCACCATCACTAGTAAGCAATTTTGCTGTTTTTGAGACAGCAACAGTTCAATGCAGTTAAGTGTTCATATTTGGCAGTTATTTCCAAACCAATGTGATTTTTCAAAGCTTGTTCTAATCCACACTTGTCTGCATCAACAAATTTCAACCTGGCTTAGCTCTCCTTTTACTATGTCATATTTTTGTTGAAAAGTACAATACCTGCATTCTCCTAGCTGAAAGACTAACCTCAAACCCTTTCTAATCATCTCTTTGTTGTAGTCATGATTAAACTGTTTAGTAACTGTCTTCTTCAGTACTAATATTTCTGTGTTTTAGTAGGATAGCTCAGATCTCAAATCTGTCTATGTTCTAAGTTTTTAAATTTGTTTTTAAACTTATAATGTAACTACTGAGTGCATGCTGCAAGCAATACCTACATATTATCAATGTCTATATCAGTAGTATATCACAGTACCTTACTAGTATGAGACAAGTGCTGTATCTTACCTGTATAAATAGCCAACTAATAAAAGACAATATTGTGCTGTTTATGGTTGTCAATTTAGTTAAACAAATAAAATGTTTTCAGCTGTGTTATACTTACCTTCATATATGTGAGACTTATAGGACCAAGTCCGTGTTCACAAGCTAAATGGATGTTTTTTTTTTTTAAAGAGATTAGTAGATGCCAATTTGTTATTTGTGTAAAAGAAAGCAGAACCAGATTGCTGCTGTAGCTTTTCTTTTCATGATTACAGAGCTAATAAGAAATGATTTCTTTATTATCTTCTCTCCTTTTTTTCCTTTATCCTAATCTCTCCCTGGCTATACTAGGCTAACAACTGAGGTCACAGGAATGGGCACACTTTAAATACTACCCAGCATCCTCTGCTTTGCACCAGACTAACCTTATCAAGCCATGGAGCTGCACCCAGCTTGTACAATCTCTTTGTGACGGTTCTTCCACTTATGAGTTCAACAGAACGTGTTCTTTGGTTTAATAGCATATATAAGCTATAGACATATACATGTACATGAGTCTTCTATGTTATTTGTTTCAGAAAATTTCCTAAATGTATCCCTGACCTGGTAACTGATACTCCGGATCTCTCCATTCTTTAAGTATATAGCTTAACCTTATCTATGTATTCTATTTCATGTTCTTTTTGTTTAAAGAGAATGTAAAACTTCAGTATGCAAAGTGTGATGATGTAGAATGACTTTTTCTCTAATGTAGAAATTTAGACAATTTGGGGATGAGATTTATTCAGCTTTTACAATATATGGTGAAACAGATATGCTCAGTTAAATATATATAGTTCCAGTGATGAATTCTCATTCTGGAAAAATACGTATTCCTAATAAAATGTAATGGTATGATAATTTCTGACTTCTGTTTCATGTATTTATCATTTAGATAATGTTATATTTTACAGTCACTGTACCTGGAAGCAGGACACAAAAACAGATGTTTATAATTTACTGCACAGTGAAGTGTGCAAGCTTGGTCTACTGTGACCAGTACGATGACAACAGAGCTGCTTGTTACAGAGAATTATTTTGCAGTCCATTTGTATTTAGTTTATAGGTTTCGCATAACATAATAAAACTAGATCATTAATTATATGCATACACATATGCTTATCTTCAACCACTGGAAAATAAAGGCCCTGATCAGGAATTCAAAAGAGATCATGAAGAATTATGGAAAAGCATTTGTTGATCTCCATCATGCTACCCAGATAAGTACAACAAATATGCAATGCTGTTTTTTTCAGACCTTCAAATGTGCAACTTAGTATTCTGTTTTGATTACAGATAATATTTGGGGAAAATAAAATTACATCACTGACTCATCAAAATACACACATAGCAAAGAAGAAGACAAAGCCAAAACGTACCATCACCAATTCAATATTATTGAAGGAAAAAAAGTAAATACATGCATGATTCTTAAAGAAACAAAGTATCACTTGCAGTTAGATTTAACATGGAGTAGAAATTAGGTGGAGAGATTAGAGAACTGAGGTAAGTGACAGGGAATTGCAGTAAATGTGGGATGGTAATCAGATGCAGAAAGGGAACAAAAGACAAAAGAGGAAAAAATAGTCAAGAAGTGCATTTACTGATTTATGAAGTTACAACATTCTTTAGAAGGACCTTCTTAAAAAGTAAACACATGGCAGTATGTAACATATGCACAACTAGTCTGTTTCAGTAAATGAGTGACAGCTAATCATGAGTTACATTTGGATCACTGTTGAGACATTGAAACACATGCCAATGGCACATGCAAATGCAAGCCTACCACATAGCCTGCATTGCAATTATTAACAAAAGTATGATTATCAGAGCAAAGTCTATGGCAGCAGAGACATTGGCAATACACATATTAGTTCCTCACAGGACATACAGCAACAACAAAATATAGATAAATACACTACAACATACATAAATATGCTAAACTTTCCACCACCACCAGAATGACCAGTATCCTTACACAAAAAATGAAAATGTGCAACAGGTAACTTTATAAATCTGAAGCACATGTGCCCTAATCAGTAGCCATTCTGGATTAGGTTTTCATGAGAGGTCCTGTCATTTGGATTAAAGTTTTACCCACAGAAGTACTGGTTACATCATATGAATATACCACCTCATAGAGCAGAAAGCCATGGCTACTTGAAATTGACCTCGGGTACTAAGATAATGTAACCCTTACGTGCACCTAGTGGCACTCCATGTTGACCTGCACCTGAAGAGGCCAGTTATAGGCCATTACAATCCCTATGAGAGAAGACAAACTACTAGTCTAAATGACTTTTACTCAGATCCTATGGTATTAACAGCAGTAGAAATAGTTCAACATCTATGAGAAGCAGCCTGTATAGCTGAAGACACACCATGTTAAATTTCCAGAACATGCTGTGAGAGATTCAACAGGAGCTACAGATACTCTTCCTTCCAGAATGGTGATGGGACAGTTGGTTAGCAGAGCCTGGAGAGGGAAGGAACAGCAGTATAGTGATGAAAGAATGAACTATTTCTATCATGTCAATTTTTCTCTGAAACAAGAAGAGTTTCTTCATTAGTTGAATGATTATAGAACCCAATCCTTATGCGATCAGTGTTGCTATTGACTGTGGTAAGGAACTGTGAAGATGTCCATTCTTCCCAGCTGATAATCATAGATAGGTCATTGCTCATCTTCAGGAAGACTTCAAGCAACTGTGTTCCCTGTGAGGATGCAGGGAGCTCACACATTTATGGGGTACTACAACTTGGATATTCATTAACAGATTAACAAACCATAACATAGGAGGTGGATATAACATCTTCTTCATGTGACAAGAAGATAGAGACAGGATGAAGGATCTTAGTCTACAATGCCAGGACGTCAATGATTTTTTTTTGGAGGGGGCAGCTTTATAAAGCATTAGAAGTGGATTTCCTAAAAAAGATACGCATTGGGTCCCATTTTATTAACAAAGATCTATGGCAGCACAGGGATTTCTCAACAGGTTTGGTACAGGTCCAACATTTGCTTAAACTTTCAAGGAGATCCTCACTTTAAGATTGTAGTCATCAGGTACAGCCCAGCAGCACTAAACAATCTGCAAGCTAGGACACCTGTCAAGGCACAACTACTGTTTGAATTCTTTGTAATGAATTACATGAAAAGTCGACCATGGAAGCCATTAGAAACAGGCAGGGTTTGGGGTCAATGGCATTTCCCATTCATTTTGGAGTATGCTTGATCATCTTCTTTTAGGCAACCTCAAGACTCCAGACATTGCTACATTTTGGCATTAGTGTCTGATTCTTCCTCAGCCAAAAGTGCATCTCTGCCTGACCCTACTATGGACATTCTGGGACGAGCAGATCAATGCGAAATGGCAATAGTCCATCACTTGCAGAGAAGCGAAGTCACCATCCTAAAAATTATACTCACAAATGTCAGTTTATTCAGGGCATTTAATCACAAATCACAGCACAGACACTGTCAAAGGATAACAAAGGGCAAAGTGCAGCTTATATTATTCTGGATTTAATAGGGACATTTTTCTGGTATGGTATATGTTATTCCTAGTGGATTGTATTAATGAAGCATCTAAGTTTTTTCACAGCTTTTACTATACATAATGTTACAGATGCAATATTAAAAAAAGTATAAAGAGGATATATGTTCACATAGCACCATTGTACAGAGTGTAAAACTAAAATGTAATCACACTACCAAACAATGCTTTTTCATATATACTGTCACAGCAAATACATCTGCATTTCAACTGATTTTGTTCATACTTTGTGCGCTGTACACACAGTAAACGACTGACAAATATGTGTGTATGCTTATCATAACAACCCACCAAAGTTTCTCATTGACTACATATTGGGGTATTATTGCCCTGATATCAGCTTTAGGTACTGTATGCACAATTTTTTATCTCACAGGGAAGGCTATAGCACTTAAGCTTATGATAATTAGCAGTAAGACATCAGACCTATTGACAGTGGTATCAGCAGAGTGATGCATGTGGTTTGACTGTCATACAGGTCCTTCAGCATTGAGAACATGTACCTTGTATGCTAAACACAACACATATGATTGCATCATGCATGTGCACTTAGCTGACCAACAAGTCACTGTGTGCGTTATCACCATTCTTCTAACTATATACAGGGAAGATTAAGTCCTTAACTATTTAATGCATTCAGAATGTTTGCAGACACTTATATAGTGATGGAGTATTGCAGTTTATTTTTTTAAGATAATATTAAATCATGCTCAACCATTTAGCATCTCCTATATATATTTACTAAAGCAGTTTAGCTTTTCTCGATCTGTGTCCATTTGCATTATCTGTGTAGTTTGTACAAATGTAAGTATTCATTTTATTTTCAGGTTCCTCAGCTACACATATTCCCATACTTGGAATGATTTGTCCATGTTTTACAATTTCCTTCATTCACACAATGCATTCATCACAATTGTTTCATTTAATTATACTTAGTTACCTTTCAAAGGTACATACATTCTTCACATTTCTGTCTACATTTTCTCAACCTTATTCCTTTAAAGATTTATTTTTTCAGTATTATTTCTTCTTCTTCTTCTGCAGTAAATGTTTGCATCATCACTCCTCCACTGTTCATCTTTAAGGTCGTAATAATAAAAATAAGTTGTGAAACTAACAAGTGTTTACAAAATGCTACATGACAAAGGCCATTTGGACTTTTACAGAAGTGAGTTATTTTGTCCCTTTTACATGCCCTCTAACTAACCATCATCTGCACCTTTTGTATCATCACTGCCCTTGCAACTATTGCCTTGAACCACACAAATGGTGGGTAGGGAACAGCTGGCAGCATCATATATGTGGTCACACATGCCAGAGTCTGTTTCCTGACCACTGCCCTGAATCTTTAGTTTGGGAACAACCACAAGGTATGGCACTGACCTTTAAACTTTGAAAACAAGTAGTTGCTGAAATAGGAATATTTGAATGAAAGCAAACAGTTGCCATTTTATTTATTTATTTATTTATTTGTTGACTGGGTTTGTCCCATTAGGCTAGTAGCCTCTTTTCAGGGAGACCCAAGGGGGGTATTTATAAAACTAGCGGAAATTTGGTCAGAGCATTGGGGAACTTCCCCTATTCTTTTCCATAGAGGACGTGTGTGTGTATATGTGAGTATATGTGTGTGTGTGTGTGTGTGTGTGGCACGTTTTGCTTCCTGCTTCCAGTCCGGGCACGAAGGCGGCTTGGAGAAGCAGGAAGCTACCATAAGCAAAAATGGAAAGTGTAGAGCAGAACAAGAAAGTAAATCTTGATTGTGGTGCTGTTAATCGAATAGCAGATATGTTTATTTTGTCAGAGAAGGAGTCAGAAGCCAAGAACAGTGTGAGAGAGGAATATGTTGTGTAGGAGATTGAGGAAAAGGAAGTCGAGAATCTTCAAAGTAGTAGGAAGGCAGCAGATGCAGTGGAAATAGATTTGGTGGATGTGTTCCAGCAGAAGCTTTATGAATCTGAGGATGTAACACAGGCTTGCATGGTTACAAGCCTCCAGTCGGGAGGGTTGCTGAATGATATATTGTTGGAGATGGTGGAATAAAGTGAACCAGAAGATTGAAAGGACTTATCTTGGGGAGAAATGATGAAGAGAATACAGAAAGAATAAGGGCAGCAGAGCAAGGAGACAAAGACACAGAAGAAATCATACACTACTTTCGTGCAATAAGGAATATGTGGTAAGCAAGTAGAAGAAACAAAAGTTAGAAAAAAAGACTGTTAAAGATTCAAGTTGAAAACAAGGAAGATGCTGCAATGGACAGATACAAAGTATGGGGCAAAGTTATTAAGACTCTCAGGATTAAAACAAATGATGTAAGAGTATATATATATATATATATATATATATATATATATATGAGCATATATATATATATATATATATATATATATATATATATATATGAGCATATATATATATATATATATATATATATATATTAATAAACAGACTTTTTGTGACATTATTTTAATGAAAAGTTTATAGAAGAATATGAAAAAAAAAACTTCTCACCATGGAACTTATATTATTTAAGCCCTCTTTCAGGGAAACTAAGAAAAAATTAATATTCAATTCCGAACTGAGGTTGAAAAAGAGACTTTTAAAAATCACTTTATCGAAAGTATATGACAATAGAGGTTATTGAAAGTATATGATAGCAGACGTTTATGGACTGGGCATGGGATTGCAATGTGATACTGGAACCAGAAAATAATTGTATTATACATGCTCCAAGTGTTATTAATGTTGAAGGAGATGGAGGTTTGATGAGATATTGGGGATAGCCAAATATGTGCTTTTTGTGTGGAAAAATGGATAATTTAATTAACAAATGTGAAAAAATAAAATGCTTTATATGTGGGGCTTTAGGACATGATGCAAAAGACTGTGAACCTAAATGTTATAAATGCAAAAATGTAGGACATTTGGGGGGGTGTTAAGAAAAAGAAAATGAAGTAATATTAGATATAACAGAGACTGTAAAAGAACAAGGTAATAAAGATAAACCTATGGAAAAGGATGTAGAAGAGAAAAAATGGAAAAAAGATACTACTGATATGAAAGAAGTAACTCAAAAAATAAAGTGAAAGATTATTTAAATACAGTAAATGATGAAGAAGAGTCAAGTTTAAATGAGAATGATGATGCTAAATGGAATACAGTCTGGCAAAAAAAAATTCAATTGGAAAAAGTGAGAGAAAGGAAAAGGAAAAACATAGAAGACTTAAGAAACAAGAAAGAGAAAGGATGAAAACATACTATTATTTAAAGTAGCTTTACATGTAATGTTTTTTAAATAAATGTGAATAGTTTTAAAAAGTTGGAAAGAAGGATAGGGAATTTGGAGTGGTGTAAAAAGTTAGATAGTGATGTTATACTAGAAGATGTTGTATTTTTGTTCAAAAACAGAAACATGTCAAACATAAGTGTAGTGTGGAAAATACAATATGGACTTTTGGGAAAGAGACCTGTTCAGGAATACTCATATTGTACAAAGATAGAATTAAACTGTTAGATGTTACACTTGTTATAACAGATAGCATTACTATTTTTGACTTAAGATGAGAGAACATGTTATAAGAAGCATTGCAGTATATGCTTATGTTATAAAAAGGAGAGGGAAGAAATATTTAAAAGATAATACAATATGTAGCAGTTAATATGGAGATAAATGTAGTAGGGGACTTTAATTGCACTTTAAGACAACCTAACAAAAAGGCTTATGATGTTAAAGTAGTAAAAGACATTATAAAACATGGACAGTTAAATATGGAATTTAGAGACTTGGGTGTATAGAAAAGGAGAGAAAGAACAGACATAGGTTGTTTTATTATCAGAAAGTTTAGCAACGGTTGCACAAGGAGTATTACTGACAGGGTTTTCAGATCATAGGGCAATATGAATTATGGAAAAAGGAAATGATGATTATATAAAAACAGGGAAAGGCATAAGGAGAATAAATGAAGTAAAATTGGATGACAAAGGCAGAAAAGAGGTCATGAGATTATGGGAAGATCATGTATAAATGAGATAATTTTACAAAGATTGGTCAGAATTGTAGTTAAATTTTAAACTAAAATATAAAAAATGTTATATGGCATGTGGAAAAAGAGAAAGTAGATAGGGAAAAGAGAAATTATAAGAATTTAAGTAGTAATAATATGATTGAGTGTATAGAGAAGAATGATGACAATTTCTTTAGTAAAGAAGAGAAAATACATGAAGTGAATAAAAAATAGAGCATTTATTGTATAAAAAATATATTTTTGAAAAGAAGAAAATAAAAAACTGCATCTTATTTAAGTAAAATAATCAAAGAGAATAACAGAGTAGGGAAATGAAAGATCCATCAGGTAAGATACATAGCACACAAGAGGAGATTATGAATATAGTAAAAGACTATATTAGGATGGTATTTAAAGAACAGAGAAGTAAAACATGGAATAAATGGAAGGTATGCAGTTTTTTCAGACATGGAGAATAAGGATGTAGAACAAGATACAGAAATAGAGGAACTAGAACAGGTAATAAAAGGAATAATTTAGATTCTACAGCAGGACCAGATGGAATAGGATATAAGATGTATAAAAATATGACTTTGGAGCAAAAACATGGTTTATAAAAGTATCAAATGAATGGTTAGAGAAAGTTTTTTTTGTATAAAGAGTTGTGTCACTGCATAATCAGATTTATATGGAGAAAAAGAGAGAAGGAAGAAATTCAAAATTGGAGACCAATTGTATTAAACAATATGGATTATAAGATTTTTATGAAAATATTGCAAAAAAGGATGGAAGGAAAGTAGGTAAGGTTGTAAATCATTATATGCTTGGTATAAAATGTAAAACAGTTCTAGACTTATTACTAATAATTAGAGAATTAGTAGATGATATAGTAGTTAGTAATGCTCAGGCAAAAGTGATGGTAGGAGACTTAAGTAAAGCATTTGGTTTGATACATCAGTTAGTGTTATGGGATATATTTGATAAGTCAGAGGATTAAAAATGTGTGTATGTCAGCATACAACTATAATATAGTAAAGATTATAATAAATGAATGGTGGCATGATGGTATAAAGTTAGAGAAAGGTATTAGGCAAGGATGTCCATTGAGTGGTACATTATTCACACAAGTAATGAATGTAATATCAATGTACATGAATAAGGAGATGGATGCTAATAGTTATATTTCTAAGCAAGGGATAAAAATGTCCATACTGTTGAATTATGCAGATGACATTATCATTACAACTAAAAATAAAGTTAGTATGAATGTAGCAATAAAGCAGTTACAAGAAGATATTAAACTGTTTGGGCTTTTATTAAATAAAGATAAAAGTCAAGGCTTAGGTTTTGAAGGATATATTGATAGAGTTGAATTTAATAAAGGAAAAATTAAGATCCTAGGAATAAACTTTAGGAAGCAAGAAATTAAAAATGTTGTGTGGAAAGACAAAATGTAGGAATTTAAAAAAGTATGCTTTGCAAGTCTTTTAGGCTGTCCTTTAAAACGAAAATATATTTAATAAATTCAGTTCTGTTAGCAAAGATTGCTTGTTTAACTAGTGTCTTTAGTGTTCCTTTAAATTTATAGAATGATGTATATAATATAATACAATACATGCCTTTATATGAGGATCAAGGTTAAACCCTGTGAAAAGTGTTGTATTGTATGAGCATAGTGAAAAAGGAGGTTTAGGGTTAATAAACCCTATAGTGTATATGTCATCCTTAAATTTATACACAGTAATAAAGCATTTAAAAGATAATGAAGATATGTTAATAACTAAAATATTAAGTGTAAAGTATAAAATGGAATGGCTGACTGTTTTAGTTCTAACAAAAGAGGAGCTGTTGTAATAAAGAAATGGAAAAGTATCAAGATAAGATTATTTTGTGGAAAAATAATGTGAAATAAATTGAAAATGATAGAAAATGGTATGAAAAGATTATGGAAAATTATTACAGGATATATCCGTGAAGGGATTAAATAATGAGAGAAGGAAGGCTATTGCTACAAGAATGAAGAGATGTAAAAAACATACAGAAGGTCAATATTTTCTATTGAAATTGTCTATACAAAAGCTACCAGTAAAGGTGAATATACCATATAAGCATAAAAGACAGAGTTTGTCTATATTGTGTTGAATTTGAAACATGTGAACATGTTTTTATACAATGTAAAATGGTAAAAATGTTATGGGAAAAGATTATAGAGTGAAAATACATGAATGATTTTAAAGATGTAAGTAATTTAAATATGGACATGATTGAATTTGGTTACTATAGATATAAAAGTAAAAAAGAGGAGGAACATTTCGATAAAAATGTTTGCCGTATTGTGGCTAATCTGGAATCGGAGGATTAAGGAAATCATGTTCAGTGAAAAATAGGACTTAGCAATGATGTTGAAAAAAATAAGGTTTTGGTTGTTGAAACTGGAGTGGGAGTCAAAAAAGTAATAAGTATGTGTTATATATGAGGAAGTAAAATGAAAAAAGGAAGATGTGATTTGTAAATCATCCAACAACCATCTTGTAAATAGTTGAAAATATGTATAGAGAATGTAAATAAGTACCAATGTAAATAATTTATGTGATTGTTTAAATACTTACTCATGGATTATGTAAATAAAGACTCCCTAGTCTTTTTGATAGGAGCCATGGGACATCCACCTGAGCTACCACCAACTCAAGCAGATGGGAGCTCAGTTAAATGTCTAATCTGAAGGATGGCAGACTCAGGATTGCAGCACTCCTACCTTATGCTGCACTGTGGTGTCAGCAATCAATCTACCTGGTGTAGGAAAAGAACCCACATCCTTCTGCATAAAAGGTGATTGCACAACCTGTGCCACTGAAACTGCATGGTCAGTTATTTCTGCACTCTTATGACTCTTCATGCTCATTGTGTTGCAGCCATCAGTGATGCATCGGGATTATTAAGGAATGTAGCAAAAGGCACTATAGTTCTCACTCCAGCTTTTGTCACTGATGGAAGATATCACCTATCACTGCAGTTTGCTCAGCCCAGAAAACCTGATGCTTAGTAGACCTCAAGTAATTTAGTTTCTTATGTTACACCTAGGACCCACTTTGATGGGTTGTTAGTTGGGCCTAGCTTCTTCAATTAAAATTTCATGCCATTTTCTTGAAATACCACATTCAAGGACACCTGTTCACCCATACTAATGCCCATACTAATTCATGCTCTGATATAACATGCTGGCTACATAATTGTACACTTTCATAAACACCAGCAGTTATTATTATTTTTTGCCACTTGTCCAATTCAGATCTTGATCCGTCCTATCATTGGTAAGGTCTTGAATTCACATACGTAAATACTGGCACAGAAAGTGTCAGCCATGACCCACATCAACAAGTCTTTACTGCTGCAGAAAAACAAACTTAACTACTACAACTGTCAGTTGAACCCACCTACTTGAAGGCAGAGGGGAAACTTATTGGCCTACTCTTTGATGAAGAAACTGTCAGTAATTGAGAGTTCTTTGTATGGAGATAGGTGGGAGGGTTCTTTCATGAGTCAGACCACAGCCATATGAAGATACTCCAACTGCAGGTCATGGTCTGACTCTTAAATATACGTCTTTTGTTTAGCTGCTCTCCTTCTCTTCATATATGTACCCAACAGTCATGTGATAAACTCACTGTCAGGATGGATGAACTTAAATTTGAGCCTTGATGGTATTTGCAGAAGTTCTTGCACTACCCTGCTCTGCTTATTGGCTATTGAATGTGATCAGATCAGCCAGATCTTTGGGAGTGTGATGGCTCCTTAGGCCACTGGGTGCTGGTCAGTGAGGGCTCTGTAGGTGATCCTCTGCCAGGGTTTATACCTCATTGACTGGATATCAGATATTTGATGCTCGATTGGATCTTGAGTCACAAGTGTAGGAGAAATCCATTAGGAAATTAATTCTGATGTTTCTTGCAGGCCCAATGCATGCCTCACCCCAGCATGGTACCTTTGGCTGCAATGCAAATGAACACCAGATCCTTGGTTTTCAGATGCCCAAAGACAGTCTACCCAATGCTGACCTTTGAAGTAATACAGCTGGCAAGCTTATTTCCCTTTGTAGAAGGGAGTTTAGTGCTTCATACAGTTCAGCTCCCATGATTTTGTACACCCAGAAGTCATTGTCCATGAAACAGACATTAACAATGAGCCTAATATGTTCATTAGTTAAGTATCAGTCTAGGGCCTAATGGTCTTCCAGAAATGTAACGGCTTTTATCCCAGGTTGAAACTTACATATACCCATGTTTTTATCAAGGTCTCTTTTAAAGATGTGAAGGGAATGCAGCTGTCATAAAGGCAGAGGAAACTTGCTCTAAAGGTAAGAGATTCATGGAATGATGAAGTCAGTGCATGCACTATTATGATTAATGGATGATTTAATATTGTATACTTTTATATGCATATTGGCTCCATCTCTGATATGTTGTAGACAGAGATACTTAAAAATGACAAGAACTTTCATGTACTAAAAATAAGGCCTAGATCCCCCCTCCTCCCCCACATGCACACATACGCACACAGGAGGGGGTACAATACAGAGAAAGGGAGTGCTTTTTGAATTCTGACTAACTCGAATGTCAAATCCATCTATACTCTTAGTGAGGAACCTTTGAAATCTTTCCAGATAACCAGTTGTTAAAGCAAGAAAAACAGATGGGGACATTATGACTGTCTGAAAGTGTGATGTATACTGTGGAAAAAGTTAAAGCCTAAAATGTAACTGTGTGCATGCTGACCTGGGCAATTTATATGTGCCAGAACATCTTTTGTAGACTGTATATTAAGCATCCCTTTTTGCAAAATCTGTCATTTTAGTTTGTAAAACACACATTTTATGAAGGGAACAGATACACTGTTGTTCACTGCTGGATTAAAACATTTGCTTTTTTATCAGGCTTGCAACACAGATTTTCCATGATGGTTAAGTCTAGCTTGTACATATATTACCGTACTGTTTTATTTAGGAATGTGTCCTAGCATAATGCAAAACATACTTTATTTGTATTATACGATTATTGATAACACTATGAAAGTTATATATTGTACATACCTTACAAAGAGAGCTGTAGTTTGGTCAAAAGATAACCTTGCTAATCTCTCAGTCAGCACTCATCTCATTTACAGGTAAGGTACAGGGTCCAACTGGCTTCTCCTCAACAGTGCTGAACATAACCGTAACAGCTTGCACCTGAGGCAGCAACCTCCTTTGCCTGACTAAGCTATGACTTTGCTTAACAGTCCAAATATGCACTACTACTACTACTCAAAGAAATAAAGTATAAAACTGCTCTGGTGGTGTAGATGGACAAAGCCCTGACTATGACCTAGGCAATCCAGGTTTTATTAGTAGCTCGAGTGACTGACAGAGTGGCAGGGGAAGGGATAGGCATGCCTATCCCAGGAGGAGGGTGGAGTGTGGACTCTTAGCAGCCATTTTTACTTCCAACACATCTGACATTTCTATTATACCTACACAGACTTCATCAAAAAGTAAATGCCCTGTAAAAAGTGGATGCAGTACATAGTGTCTATTTTATATAACTGCTGCCTCAGTTATTACATTTTGTGTGACTGAGCAGTTCTTTTTAAAGGTGAAATAACTGGATTCTGTTTACATTGACTTAGATGGCACTTTTATTCACATTTTCAGCTGTATTAAGTACATTTTCATTAATGTGCTCATAGACACATACATCTATGCCAAGTATATTGGGTTAATTTAACATAGCCTGCACATGTGGTACTTGAGAAAGCTGCATACGTACCTCATTTCTGCAGACACAGCTCAACCAAATTTGCCATGAAAGATTTAGTCTATACCTAAGTTATGGCAACATTACACATGAAAAGTCACTTAGCTTGCAGTTTACAACCAGACTTCTACATGTAAACTCAGTCAATCCCTGGAATTCAGAAGGGTTGACACAGAAGCTGAAGCCTTATCTCACAAGGTTTCTGCGCCATGCAAAGCCCTTCCCATTCTTACACCGTGCTATACCTCTTTGGCTTTCACCTCATGCTGGCCTTATTGTGGAGAGCAATCTTGCAGGTGGAATCTGGGTGAATTGGTTAATGCTAATTAGACATGCTCTACTGTAACTACCCACACCTCCTGATTTGCTCTGCTGAGTAAAATGTTTCTCCAGAAGGAAAATGTGAAAGCCATCCAAAGATACTGGTCACCCATTCACTCCTTCACGGTGCAGATAAATCCAGTAAAACCACTGTGGGGGGTGCATGTGTCAGAGTGTCTGCATGGCAGCTGTGTGAATGTCTGTAAGGGGCATGAATGAAGCTGAATGCATGTGTGTGTGGGGGCTTTATTTGCCTAAGTGGTCACAATATACTAGTTAGGGGATGCTAAGACTAGGTGTGTATGCATACATCTGTTTGGGTGAACATAGTATACTAGATAAAGGATTATGAGTCTAGATGAGTGTGCACATGCATATTTCAGCAAGGGTGATGAATGTGTGTATTTTTGCATGTGGGGGTCTATGCTAACAAAATGCATGGGCTGCTAGGGATAGCAATAGCACAGACAAGTCTGACAGCGCAATGTCTGATTGAGAAACATGATAATGAACTGCTAATGAAGTCTTTTTACTGCAGTTATACCATGCTCTGAATCAGAATTTCTCTCCATCATGTTAACAGGCCAAACAACATTAGGCAATTAGCAAGGATGGGTACAAATTCTCTGAATCTCAGGGATTATGTTATACTCTAATATCAAGGTTAAAAACAACAGATCCGCCACCTATCTACCATTTCTCAGGCCACACTTCTTGCAAACCTTTCTTGGACTTTTTCTCACTTTGATTAGCTTTTTCTCACATAACTCTGTTTTACACATTATTTGCTTTCACAGTGTAACTGCAATGCTACTGTACTCCTAAGCATATCTGTCTTTGTATCCTCCTATTTCTTTCTGCTTTTGCAACCTTTTTTTTCTGGAAACAGCAAAAATGAATGAACCAGCTCCAAGACAGCAGCAATAATCTAAGTAACATAATTTATTTAATAAATTCCTTTACTTGGATTATTGCTGCTATCTTGGAGTTGGTTTACTCATTTTTGCTCAACATTTTTTTTTGTTAAACACATTCCTGCATAATGACCAAAAAGCTCAACAGATTCTATAAAATTGATTTCTTACCTTAGCATCCCTCTTATCATGAATACACAACTAGTACAAATGTTATGGTTTTCTGCTGCCTGTTTGTTAGCAGGCAATATTGTGGACTCTGTGTTAGGGGGATATGTACTGCCCTTTCCAGTTTTATTTTTATAGTTTTTAATATTTATTTTTCTAATATTCTCAGGCACAGTACCAAGTGTATACACAAGAAGTCAGTTAAAGATTTTAACTGCATACTTGATATTTGTCTGTCAGCACACGCGTGGCTTTTTCTAGAGATATCTGACTCTGTTGATGTCCTTTTTATTATAATGGATATTATTTATTCCTCATACTACTCTCTCACTCTCTGATTAACAAATCACATAGTTATCAGCATTTATGATTATGTGCCCTATGCCTTATCTCAGTCATATATGTATCAATAGTCTAGTGTACCCCTTGATTTTGTTATAAAGAATAATTGTCTTGCAAAACATAAATTCTTATTTGGCTCACTGTATATCTGGAGTTTATTTTGTACCATTGTAAGCTATTTATTTCCTTTCCTAGAGCAACAGTATTAAATACCTAGAAGGATTCCCTTGCCTGCTTAATGTTAAAGTTCTTCTTATATTATCAAAAGTATTTCTATCTACAATGAAGCCTGTCTGATCTATATCTATAATGCCGGGATGATTGTCTTCAATCTATCAGCAAAAATACTCATAAACATTTTATAATCAACATTAAGTAATGAGATGGGCGATATGAAGTACATCTAGTTGGATCTTTATTAGGTTTTAAAATTGGCGAAATAAATGTATATTGCCAAGATGGGGGGGGGGGTTATTAACTCAGTTTGGGCCAAAATAAAAACCTTATGTATTAATGAATATGTACTTTTAGAAAGGATTTTATATATCTCTGGTATAATACCATCATTACCCGGTGCTTTGTTTGATTTAAGCTTATTTATTTGTGTAATAACCTCTGTATATGAAATACTCTTGTCCAATAGTTTAATCTGTTGTTTATTAAGCTTTTTATTCATGTTTGTGGTTATAAACTCCTTTATCATATCTTTAGGTTCCATGTTAATGTTATTATGGTTAATTTTGTGAAAGTGATTTCTAAATTCATCTAGTATTTCTAGTATACTAGAAACATTCTTCTTTTTCCTTAGAGAAAAGATTTCTTTGATATGGTTTTGTTTATTCAACCTTTTTGTTTTATTTTTAAGTCTATGTAAGTATTTGGGGCTTATTGAATAAGACAAAAACTTGTATTTCTCTAAAGTTATTTTTAACTTTATGAGTTAAAATTTCTTTGTGTTTCTCATTTAGTTTGTTTATTTCTTTAATAACTTTCTTGTCCATAATATTTTCTTTATTATTATGTTTATAAGAGTCTAATTTACTTTGAATATCTAACAATTCCTTATCCCAAGATTTCCTTTTATTATTATACCATCTGATACTTTGTCCATATAGATATGATTTTAATGCATCCCAAACATAAACAATGGAGACTTCAGGAGTATTATTTATGTCTAAAAAATGTTTTACTTCTGAAAGTATATATTCTTTATAGTCTTTTAGTTGAGTTACAGTAAAGCAGAGTCTAAGTCATCAAAAATTTTAGGACCATCAGGAAGGAAGATTTTAAGCTTGGCAGGAAACAGAAGGTATGTTTTAAACTGTGCTTTTTTAAGCTCCCTTATTAGTGGCAGAAAAACTTTTCTTTTAGCTATTACCATGGAAGAATAGTCATTGTTAAAACACACAGCTGTCTCATTAATCTTAACAGGAGCTTTAGCCCAAGCAGATTTAAGAACCACCTCTTTATCAAAAGATGATAGAAATCTAACTATAACTGATCTATTATAGTTTTTGTTAGAGTTAGTATTAGCTATAGATCTATGTGCTCTTTCGATACCAAAAGAGAATGCTTCTGGTAAGTCTAAAGTTTTAGGGAGCCATGCTGTTAAAAAAGAAGTAATATTGTTACCTTCAATATTTTCTGGCAGTCCAAAAATCCTAATGTTATTGCACCTAGATCTATTTTCCAGGTCATCCAGCTTTGTTTGTAAATGTGTATTTTGTTTCAGCGGAAACTCAATGTTGATTTCCTCTTCTTGGATTCTATTTTCCATGTCATTCACAGCTTCTTCTATGCCTGTCATCTGGATCTTCTGTTGTTGCAGGTCTATATGTAACAAGTCTATTTGTTTTGTAGTTTTTTCTATGAAGGTGTCTATTTTAGTATCCATTTTATCCATCTTAGCAGTAAGTTGCTGGATTATAATTATCAGAGACTGAAGTTCTTTCTTGATGCTGGAGTCTTGAGAATTTGTCTTACTGGAACTCATTTCAGACTGATAAACTGACAAGAAAATTTCCAAAGTGATTTCTGACAGGAATATTGTTAAAATTTCCTTTCTTTTTTAGATATAGTTCAAGAACTATACAAAACAAACATATTTAGAAAGAAAATTACTTCAAAAATTAATTTTTTAAGTAATTAATTCCTGTCAGTGTAATGAAATTGGTGGAGCTGAAGAAATCTGCTGCTATACTGTGTTCATCCTTGGCCACGCCCCTGCTTTTTGAATTCTGACTAACTCGAATGTCAAATCCGTCTATACTCTTAGTGAGGAACCTTTGAAATCTTTCCAGATAACCAGTTGTTAAAGCAAGAAAAACAGATGGGGACATTATGACTGTCTGAAAGTGTGATGTATACTGTGGAAAAAAGTTAAAGCCTAAAATGTAACTGTGTGCATGCTGACCTGGCCAATTTATATGTGCCAGAACATCTTCTGTAGACTGTATATTAAGCATCCCTTTTTGCAAAATCTGTCATTTTAGTTTGCAAAACACACATTTTATAAAGGGAACAGATACACTGTTGTTCACTGCTGGATTAAAACATTTGCTTTTTTATCAGGCTTGCAACACAGATTTTCCATGATGGTTAAGTCTAGCTTGTACATATATTACCGTACTGTTTTATTTAGGAATGTGTCCTAGCATAATGCAAAAAATACTTTATGTGTATTATACGATTATTGATAACACTATGAAAGTTATATATTGTACATACCTTACAAAGAGAGCTGTAGTTTGGTCAAAAGATAACCTTGCTAATCTCTCAGTCAGCACTCATCTCATTTACAGGTAAGGTACAGGGTCCAACTGGCTTCTCCTCAACAGTGCTGAACATAATCGTAACAGCTTGCACCTGAGGCAGCAACCTCCTTTGCCTGACCAAGCTATGACTTTGCTTAACAGTCCAAATATGCACTACTACTACTACTCAAAGAAATAAAGTATAAAACTGCTCTGGTGGTGTAGATGGACAAAGCCCTGACTATGACCTAGGCAATCCAGGTTTTATTAGCAGCTCGAGTGACTGACAGAGTGGCAGGGGAAGGGATAGGCATGCCTATCCCAGGAGGAGGGTGGTGTGTGGACTCTTAGCAGCCATTTTTACTTCCAACACATCTGACATTATACCTACACAGACTTCATCAAAAAGTAAATGCCCTGTAAAAAGTGGATGCAGTACATAGTGTCTATTTTGTATAACTGCTGCCTCTCTTATTACATTTTGTGTGACTGAGCTGTTCTTTTTAAAGGTGAAATTACATAATACATATCTATATTATGCATTTTCTCTCACACATTCTTGCTGAACTGCTTGTGTGACAGGTTTTCTCTGTTCACTGGATTCTGTTTACATTGACTTAGATGGCACTTTTATTCACATTTTCAGCTGTATTAAGTACATTTTCATTAATGTGCTCATAAACACATACATCTATGCCAAGTATATTGGGTTGATTTAACATAGCCTGCACATGTGGTACTTAAGAAAGCTGCATACGCACCTCATTTCTGCAGACACAGCTCAACCAAATTTGCCATGAAAGATTTAGTCTATACCTAAGTTATGGCAACATTACGCATGAAAAGTCACTTAGCTTGCAGTTTACAACCAAACTTCTACATGTAAACTCAGTCAATCCCTGGAATTCAGAAGGGTTGATGCAGAAGCCTTATCTCACAAGGTTTCTGCGCCATGCAAAGGCCTTCCCATTCTTACACCATGCTATACCTCTTTGGCTTTCACCTCATGCTGGCCTTATTGTGGAGAGCAATCTTGCAGGTGGAATCTGGGTGAATTGGTTAATGCTAATTAGACATGCTCTACTATAACTACCCACACCTCCTGATTTGCTCTGCTGTGCAAAATGTTTCTCCAGGAGGAAAATGTGAAAGCCATCCAAAGATACTGGTCACCCATTCACTCCTTCACAGTGCAGATAAATCCAGTAAAACCACTGTGGGGGGTACATGTGTCAGAGTGTCTGCATGACAGCTGTGTGAATGTCTGTTAAGGGGCATGAATGAATCTGAATGCATGCGTGTGTGGGGGTTTTGTTTGCCTAAGTGGTCACAATATACTAGTTAGGGGATGCTAAGACTAGGTGTGTATGCATACATCTGTTTGGGTGAACATAGTATATTAGATAAAGGACTATGAGTCTAGATGAGTGTGCACATGCATATTTCAGCAAGGGTGATGAATGTGTGTGTTTTTGCATGTGGGGGTCTATGCTAACAAAATGCATGGGCTGCTAGGGATAGCAATAGCACAGACAAGTCTGATAGCGCAATGTCTGATTGAGAAACATGATAATAAACTGCTAATGAAGTCTTTTTACTGCAGTTATACCATGCTCTGAATCAGAATTTCTCTCCATCATGTTAATAGACCAAACAACATTAGGCAATTAGCAAGGATGGATACAAATTCTCTGAATCTCAGGGATTATGTTATACTCTACTCTAATATCAAGGTTAAAAACAACAGATCCACCACCTATCTACCATTTCTCAGGCCACACTTCTTGCAAACCTTTCTTGGACTTTTTCTCACTTTGATTAGCTTTTTCTCACATAACTCTGTTTTACACATTATTTGCTTTCACAGTGTAACTGCAATGCTACTGTACTCCTAAGCATGTCTGTCTTTGTATCCTCCTATTTCTTTCTGCTTTTGCAACATTTTTTTCTGGAAACAGCAAAAATGAATGAACCAACTCCAAGACAGCAGCAATAATCTAAGTAACATAATTTATTTAATAAATTCTTTTACTTGGATTATTGCTGCTATCTTGGAGTTGGTTCACTCATTTTTGCTCAACATTTTTTTTTGTTAAACACATTCCTGCATAATGACCAAAAAGCTCAACAGATTCTATAAAATTGATTTCTTACCTTAGCATCCCTCTTATCATGAATGCACAACTAGTACAAATGTTATGGTTTTCTGCTGCCTGTTTGTTAGCAGGCAATATTGTGGACTCTGTGTTAGGGGGATATGTACTGCCCTTTCCAGTTTTATGTTTATAGTTTTTAATATTTATTTTTCTAATATTCTTAGGCACAGTACCAAGCATATACACAAGAAGTCAGTTAAAGATTTTAACTGCATACTTGATATTTGTCTGTCAGCACACGCGTGGCTTTTTCTAGAGATATCTGACTCTGTCGATGTCCTTTTTATTATAATGGATATTATTTATTCCTCATACCACTCTCTCACTCTCTGATTAACAAATCACATAGTTATCAGCATTTATGATTATGTGCCTTATGCCTTATCTCAGTCATATATGTATCAATAGTCTAGTGTACCCCTTGATTTTGTTATAAAGAATAATTGTCTTGCAAAACATAAATTCTTATTTGGCTCACTGTATATCTGGAGTTTATTTTGTATCATTGTAAGCTATTTATTTCCTTTCCTAGAGCAACAGTATTAAATACCTAGAAGGATTCCCTTGCCTGCAGTATAAAGAATCCTAGTACTATGGACTTTCAGTGGTTAGCCACTAAGCCCACTTGCAATGAATACAGTTCAGATAATTGTATACATTCCTTCCATTATCCAGGCAGCTTTCTCAACAACTTTAGAGATGTTGGAGAATGTATTGCTGACATCTGTAGCTAAAAATTGTTGTCTTAGTTGTATGCACAGAGCTTGGGGAAACTAGATGTGTTTTGCATGTTACAAGTAAAGGAATTCCTGATAAATGAAAACAAATTTGCTGTGTCAACTTTTTTTTTCTTAAAAAAAAAAAAACATACTCAGTGAAATACTGTTCACTGTAAACTGGATGTGAAAAGCAAAATGCATCCATGGAGGAAGAGAATGAACAGTCAGAGAAATAATTTGGCTCACAAAAACTGTCTTCATTCATTTAATTTTTTTTTCAGAAAATCATGTAACGACATCATTCTTTAGGTTTGTTACAGTGTTTTGGCTTCCAGACTTAAGTTCTGATATTCCCCTACCGGCTATACTAATGGTTAACACACCAGCAGAGGCATAAGGCTTAGACGTAAATCAGACAAGACGACAGTTGTGATTCTGTTGAGATTTATACTGAATTGCTAAGAACCCACTCAGACATGTAACTTGCTTATCCAAATTAATTTTACATCTTAAAGTTACACTACACTGATGAAATCAGAGAGGCCTTGAGTGTATTTCATATTGGAAGGGGATTACAGGGTAGTTGAGGTCACCCATAATAACTGTATTATTTTTGATTTCTGTTTTTTCTAAATCAGTGAAGTAGCCTTCGCGTCCTTTTGGGGCTTATAGAGCAACATGATAATGATTAGATATATGGTAATTAGTGCATTGGTGTACCCAGGGATTTTCAGATTTGTACTCCTGGCTCCCAGGCAGCTGCCCCCCAGCAAGGCACACCAACATCAGTACATTACTGTCCACCCACTGCCTGCTGACCAAGCCATTCCCCTTTCACAACACTGCTCTCTGAATGGAATATTAACAATCATATGCCAGGATAAAGCAGCATGAATACTTCATTCCAAAAAGTGCATCTTATGGGTCGAAAAACAAATACCTTCTCATTTAAATTTTTGCAGACTTCATTTCAGTGAAGCTATACTCCAGTGTTTGAGTGGAAAACCTTAGAAATAGATCTAAATAAAGAAACATTTTTCTGTTGGAAGAAAAGTTCTTTAAACTGAGGTGTCTAGTGGACATCCCAGGAACACAATCCTGTGTGAGGGAGTGAATAAAGACTTTTGAATGTTCTCTTGGAATCTCAGCTTGTGTAGGAGATCTCTCACATGAGAGAGACTCCTGACACCTTGAAAAAGACTGACACTTTGGAAAGATGCTGCAAAAATAAGCAATTTGTCTTAATATGGAAAAGTGTGGATATCTTGTAGCCTGCAATGAGCTATAACTGGAGCTAGACACTTTGTGAACACTCTTGGTGCAGAGGATTGTCCAAAGGGTACGGCAGAGAACTGATAATGTTATCTAGACACACAAAATCTTATGAACCATCTGAAGTCTGGCTGAATAAATATGTGATGAAAAATAAGTGGAAACAAAAGAGTCTGATACAGGAGAAGAGGAAAGACCTCCTGGAAAGGAGGAATTTCCTCCCACTGCCATATGTGACTTTGATGAATGATTTTCAGAACCAGTTTGCCTGAAACAATCTATTGCCAAATAGGAAAATTGAGATTCAGACTTTCTGAAAGAAAAAAGGGACCAGGATAGGAATGGGTCACATAGTCTCTTGTACCACTCCTGCTGGACCATCCTTGGTTTTTGGGGGGGGGGTCTATATTACATGATCGAATGGTCAAATAGTCGAACACATAATAGTTGACCTGTAGTAACTGAACCACCACAATGTAGAACGGAAAAGAAAAAAATGAAAAACCCACCCAAACAAAACATTTAAATGCTCTATTCAGGGGGCAAGCCCCCTGCACCCCCCACGCCACCCGCTATTAATTATACCAACTCCTAGATCACACTACAGTGCGCACAATGGAAAACTTCCATTTCTGCACTGCACAGAGATCTCCATTGACCTGTTCGACATTGTGGCGGTTCGATTATTATGGGTCAACTATTACGTGATCGACTATTTTACCATTTGATCACATAATATAGACCCGTGTTTTGGGAAATTCAAGTCTACTCTTTAGAACCCCTTTGCCATTTCTTTTTAAATGTCTATTTACCTGAAAGTTGTTGAGATTGTTTAATCAGTTTTTTGCCAAAAATGGATGAGGAGATAAAAAAATCCCTTGGACAATTTGTTAAAGGAGGACTGAAAAATCTTAGAGATTCCCTGGATTACCTTGCTCCTCTCATCACATTTTTCGATCATCTCTGTAGCAGAGCAGCCAAAGACTAATGTTCTATCCAAGGGAGAATTTAAAATTTAATTTTTAACATTGTGTGGGAGATTCTGAGAATGCAGCCATGCAAACCTCCTCAAAACAGTAACAGTGGTCATAGCCCTGGAAGAAGTATCAATAGAGTTATACACATTCTGTAACCAATGAATAGTAACCTGTGCAATAGAAGAAACTTAAGTTATTTAAAGCATTTTTTTTCCTCACAAGAATAAACTGCAGATAAAACATTCCTCATCCTTTCATAATTTGTCAAAACAAACTAACATATATGCCTGACAATTCAAAATTTTAAAAATCAAAGTTGTAAAAGTATACACCTTTTTCCTATACCTATCAAAAATGTTCCTATCCTTATCAGAAAGAGTAGGACTGGAATTAACTAAGTGCTTAGCAGCAGTGGAATCGACTAAAGCTATAGCTGTTGGGCCAGATTTTGAAGTAATTTATAACATTTAAAAGACTGAGGAACTTTATACATCATATCTGCCTTTTTAGGGGCAGCTGGCCATCTATCAGGAAACACACACACATCCTCTAAAGCAGACAGAATGTGAGGAATGGGTGTAAGCTCTGGAAAGTCCTTTTGTAACAACTCATATTATTTTATGATGGACTCAGAAATTTCAGTGTTCTGCTACTATAAACACTGTCACAATCTACAATATTCTTACAAAAACTTAACCCCCCCCCACACTGGTAGAATCATTAAGCTCTCTTCTGAGTTTGAATCAGAAATCTGAGGGGAAAAAAAACTGTATCCATCCCTACATCTTCCTACTCTGAATCAGAATCTTGAATCTCTTAAGGAAAAGGGGAACTCCTCCTCCTTTTACCACAGAGCCAGGTTGTGATAAAACACCACCTCTAAAATGATGGATTTACCATTTGTATGCAAGAGACCATGTGTCAGTTCCCTGAAGGCGGTTCACAATAAAAAAATTCAGAGTTCTAATAAGACATTTTGGTATAAAAATGTACAGTTATAATGCAGACTGTGCCTCTTCTGACATAGTGCACTATGTCCAACTATGAAGAAATGACAAATGTAATGTTCATGTTGCTCTTTGACAGATACTATTCACCCCTAGCAAACTACATCAGTAATCTTTCAGAAGTTATCTTGTTTATTTTTTAATATTACCGGTCATCAAAAATGCCCACATTTATTTCTATTTTATATATCAGTTAACTAGGTAACCCCTGGACACAACTGTCCTGTTTCATTGGTGATCCTAGTGTACTGTCCAGCCAAGTGAGAGCTGCACAATAGATAGTGGAAATACTCAAACCCTGTACCCTTGACAATAGTTGTTTATACTTCTGGCATTTCATTGAGAAGATAAAAAAACAAAAGTTACAGTAATATACTTCCTCTTGCTGCTATAGGGCACCCCCTTGTAGATTGTCATAAAAAATAAATGAACAAATAAATATAAATGTATTGTGCTGTGGGCAGTATCTGTTACCACCACCCACAGATTATCTGATTTTCTGCCAGAAAAAAATGAAAGAACAATCACTGTAGTGTATTTCAGCTCGGAACTTTCAGACACTAAGTTCTGTCTCACCTCCCCTAACAATTCACAGCAATGATTACTTTAATGTGCTCAGTCTCATCCTGCCTTGTGATTTCTTCCATCAACTGCCTTTCTTATTTATCAACCTTCCATCTTCAAAATATGGAACACTACTTCTGACAATGTAGAGCAAAATACAGAACCCTTACTAAATTTCAACTAGGTAGAATAGAACATGGCAAATTACTGTTTCTTCATACTCATGAAAGTCTTTTTGATGAATTGATATGATTCAGTATTACTACCCATTATTATTTATTTTAAAATCATAAGAATGAATGGGTGTTAGACCCTTCCAACGTGTAACAGCATGGAATATAAATTTGAACACAAACTTAAATTAACCTTTGAATGAAAGGATAACCATAATTCCTTCTGCATCTATATTAGAAATCCAATAAACAACATCCAGCAGCATATAGAACTAATTCAAAATGACACTACCCACTATGACCAGCTAACACAGCAGTAGACAAATTCAGGGTAAACTTTACCCTGGAGAAGGTGATCCCTTGTCTGTCAGTTCCTGTATCTCTTGCACTCAATATCATCATAAAGGAGTATGTGCTGAAGATACATTCTAAGACCAAAAATACAGTATACCCTCCTGAATCTCAGAAAATCAAATAATTCCACCAACACAAGAACACTAGGTCTAGACCTTCAACAACAGACAAAAAACTTTATAGAGGGACATATGTATTGCCCCATGCCTACCTCATGTCTGGAGCAGACATTCTCTGCAAGTTTAACAATGTGACACCATAGCATCCTAAAAATTTATCCAGGATGATTGGATGAGATCCCATAAATTTGTTCCTGGAGTGACCTGATTTTGCCCTTCACAATAAAGAGGTAATACCTAAGGGTGTTCATAGACAAGGTGAATGCAGTCTTCTGACTCTACTGTCTTGTAACTCCTACAAACCTATGAGCTGCTTCAGGTGGATGCTGCAGAGACCCTCCAACATAGCATCAACTTGTTTGTTCATGAATCAGGCACCAATCACAAAATAAAGGGCAGTTTTTAAATACTTCACTCATATTTCAAAAGACACTATTTGGTCAGTTCTACAGAGAACCCCTACCTTCAACTTTGTTTTGCTCAAGGATGGAACCGCTGATATTTTCTGTCTTGCTCAAGAAACTATTTCTTACTTATTCCTTTGGCCATTTTGTTAATTAGCTTCTCCCAGCTGTCTGCAAGCCAGTTTTCCTTCACTGACACACTGTTGTCTTCTGTCAGCTCTGTTTTGTTCAACATTTCTTTCCCTGAGCTACTGCCAGAGCCAAAACCTGACAAGACATGGTGGATGGAATGTAAAGGTAGCCTCCAAGCAACTGATATCTGCTTTGAAAGGACAGCTGTAGAAAGGGTCAAACGATACTAAGGGAAGACCAGGCCCCAGACCACTGAAACATACACAAACCTTACACCGATATTAGAGAAAAGAAAGGCACATAGCTAAATACTAGTTATTAAACTGTACCACATCATGCAAATGAATGCAGCTGTGGCCAAGTAGCTAAAAGTAATGACTACTTAGAAAAAAAAAACCCTTTGACATAAAGTAAAAAAATAAACATGCAATCCACCAGCTGTTAAAGAGAACATCACTATATGAGAGTTTACTACCAAAGCCTAAAACTGTGTGTGTGTGTGTGTGTGTGTGTGTGTGTGTGTGTGTGTGTATGTGTGTAGGGGGGGCACACTTTTTCACACTTTTTAAGTTTTATGACCATTGTTTTCGTTATTAATTAATTTATTTAAAGATGTAAATTAACTGTTACTGACCACAATCCAGGACCAGAAATGAAGAAAAAACATCATCTGTGTATTTCTGATTCCCCTTCTATTTTGGTAGTTCCTTATAAATATGTATCACCACAAAAATAAGTTCAATAGATTTATTTACCTATTTGTTAAATAGATAGATTATTATTGGTTATGGCATGATGGGTTCAAAATTGCACATCAAACAACATATTTTTACCACTTTTCTCAGAAGTCACCAACACGATATAGTGTTACAACTGGCATTAAGAGAACATGTACCTCCTTTTGAATAATAGGCACAGACTGTTTTCTTGCTCTCACTGCATACAGGCACACCTCTCAAATGTCCAGAATTTTGCAGACTGTCCAAGATTTTTGCATTACACCTTTTGGTTTATTCCTCAAAAAATGTGGGCTTCTGTCAAATAACTAAAGATTGCAGTCTCCAAATAATGACACTCATTCAAGTTTCAGACTTTATAGTCTTCAGAAATAAAGCATACTAATATAAAAACAGCTTATTCTTGCAACTTTCTAAGCTTGCACATTTGTAGTGATTTTTGGTCATTTGTGCCACCATTATTTTTATGCTTTGTGCAGAATTCCTGAGCAAAGAAGTGGAGAATCCTTGAGCAAATAAGTTAGTAATTGCAGTTCCGGTCTTTGTTGTGGTTCTTCTGCAGTCATGTGGTTCTGTCTTTGTGACTAATCTAACATGATGACAGGTGAGAGGAAAACTCTAGAAAATTAAAATTTAAAGGGGCAAAAAAAAAATTCTGGCATTGTGATATTTTAATAGTAAAATAGTTTTTCCCCCAGGCAAAATAAAACATTTTAGAAACATGCTTTCAGGAGTCCCCAGTTTTACCTTGCATTTTAACCTTTCCTTTGCCAGATCTTTTACATTTACAGTGAATCACTGAGGCTTATAAACTATAACAGGTCTGATGCTATGGAAGTAGTAGGGTAATGACATCTTTATCTATTACTTTGTGACGAACAGCAATGGTGCTAAGTTGGCCAGCAAATAGAATGCAGAGGGCGGGGCATTTTGTGTATTTTTATTTTAATTTGTATTTTTAAGCCAGGTAGGGCACATTCATGTATTAGTTTAAAGTTGCACCCGCCCACTCACCAGCACATATGCCCACCCGCACAATTGCAGTTGCTGACGTCAGTGACACATCTCCTTCACTTCCATTCACAGTACCAACTAAACGATGATAGGAAAGCTGCATAAAAGGACCATGAGGTTGGCTGAATTTCACACATTTCTTCCTACTTAACAGACTATGCTAACTGGGCAATTATCACCCATTAACTAAAAAAATGCTAAGCATGCAAATTCTTGTTGAGATGCAAATTACTATGCAGTCTTAGTTACAGCATTTGTATGTGCTGTTATAATTTTATTTTATTTAAATTCTTAACTTTTAAATTTTCCCTCCTGGGTCCCAGTGCCTGCCAGATTCTACCCCCACTCCACAAACACTATACTAAAGTACGTACAGTGTGTATGTATCCTGATGTCCTTGAATTAGTGTCACTAGTCTTATATGCAGAGCCATGGAACATATCAAACAGAACTCATTTATTCAGACTCAGGCAAGTTAATAACTAAAACAGACAAATATAACAAACAAGCTCAGTGTGTAAACATGAAGCCACTGAGGAACAAAAAAACACCAATTGGCTCACATAGTGTTGATAAGTTAACAGCCACCACAGTTCATTAAAGTATGTGGAAAGATCCATAGTAGAAATAAAAAAGCAATGGCAAAAATAATGGGCGAGGGGCCTCAAACCTCTTATTTGCTGTCCATTTTGGAGTTTTGTCTTACCCATAATTATTTTAAATGGAAAAGTATTTTGTCTTACAGTAGAGAGAAACAGCGATGGGGGTATGCTATCATCTATATGGGTGAATTTGAGAGACAGTTTATGTATCTCAATGAATACTTTGTTAGGAATGTGATATACAAAAGGTTCATTGACAATTTGATTTTTTTGTGTAAAGGTGAATATGAAGACATTTTAAGATTTATGGAACAGATTAATGACAATTTTCATGGTTTAAAATTTACATGTCACTTGAATTCATTTAACATGGTGTTTTTGGATGTGAAACTATATGTGGGAAGTGATCGAAGGGTTCAATATAGACCTTATAAAAAAACAACTTCTGTTAATAAATTTCTTCATGCAAATAGTATGCATCCCCCTCATCTAATAAAATCTTTACCTTATGGGAAATTTAGAAGGATTTGCCAGAATACATCAGATATCATGTTGAGGGATGTTTATTTGGAAGAGACAATAGACTGGCTGTGTGTGGTTATTCAGAACCTATTTTATTGGAGGCTAAAAATAAAGTTTTAGGACAAAATAAAGGATTAGGAGGAAAATTTGGAATGAAATATACAAAGAAAGTAAGGTTTGAAGATGAGGAAAAATTTGTTTTGGGGACTAGATTTTCTCCCTTTTCTACTATTTTGGAAAAAATAATTAGAGGATTATGGAATGTGATGATATGTTAGTTGGACATTTATTCCATAAACATATTACTTTCTCATATGGTAGATATAGTAATTTGAAAGAACTGCTGTGTGTTGATACCATAAAAATTGGATCAAGTGACAGAGTAGGGCCACAAGCTTGTGGAAACTGTTTGGTATGTAGTAGAGTTAGGAATATGGATGGTAGTAAGATCAATGGTAGAAACTACAGAGCCAGGGAAACCTTTAATTGCAACTCCTTTGCAGTTGTATATATTACTGGATGTGGTTGTGCAAAAACAAGCTGGTACATTGGATAAACAAAGAGAAAGGGTAAAATTAGAATAATGGAACATTTGGGGGATATAAGAAGAAAAAATATAAATAGTCCAGTAACCAGTCATTTTATTTCTGCACATGGTGGATTGGCAAGTAGCTTATTTTTTAATGTTTTGGCATGACCAATTTTGAATAGTAGAGGTAGTTTTAAAAAGAAACTTAATAGGTTAGAGTGTAGGATTGTTATAAATTATAGAACATTATTCCCAAAGGGAATTAATTTGGATAGTAATTTAACTTTATAACAGCTTTTTCATGAAAGTTTTTTTGTAGAATGTTATATTAAAAAAGTTTTTTAGTGTGTTTGAATAAAGTTTATAATAATTTTAGATTAAATTGTTCAAATACTTTATTGATTGTATGTAATTGGTTAATTAGTAAGTACTTGGTGTATAACTTGGATGGGATGTTACTGAATAATTTATTCCCAGAAGACGAAAGGCCGAGGTACCAGAATAAACTGAATGTTGCATAGATCCTTTGTTTTTTGTGGTTCCTGTGGCTAAGCTGTTTTTTGTTTTTTCATAGAAATAAAAAGTAATAATGATTATGATAAAAAAGTCATGGGCAAGTAGATCCGTATAATGTTTAATCATATAGGAAATAAAAAATGATTATAGCATCAGCATAAATGGTTAAGCGCATTCTTCCCGGGTGTACTGGACTTCATCAGAACCATTATTCATCCATGCAATAAAGTGTACATACAGAAAACTATTGATCATGTGATGACATTTAATTAAATCCTTAAAAAAATATAACACATAACAAAATGTGACCACAGTTCTGGTAGCATACCATACTAATATAAGCAGGTTAACAAATATATTAATGGTCAGCATCATAAACACACAAGGTGAAATTTAAATTTTTTTAAAAAACTTACAAGATAAAAATATAAACTAGTAAATCAGTTCAAAATGGTGTTAATAATATTGAACGCTCGAACACCTACTACTTTCTAATCTAGTAATTCCTTGTCCATTCCATTTTTAAACATCCGTGTAATTTATATAAAACCATAAGTGTGAAATAATAAGCAAAATGTATATTATGTTGTACATATGGGAATAAATATGAGTTTAAAATAAATTTATAATTGGGTAACTCTAAACTTAAGAACAATAATAATAGAGACTTGTTCATTCAGTAAAACAACCAAGGCGGATCTGATTCCACACAGGACTGTGTTTAATAAGAATCCACAATTGACACAAAAAATTAACAGAGCAAAAATAAAACATAAAAATACTGAGCGCTTTCACCCATCAATTCTGTGGGTATTTTCAGAGTAATAAAAACTTCACTATGCACATCTATTAAATAATGAGGTTAATTATGCATAGCGAATCACTTGCCATATTTTTTCTTGTTGATAACCAACGCCTCCATTAATACAATCATCACATACCAACAATGTTAATAATGTTGTAAAAATAAAAGAGTTTAAACATACAGTTAATTATACATATAATGTCAAGCTGCTGTAAACAAAAAATTGATTAATAAATAATAGTGATGTGTAGTAGTACAATAGCTTTTTAACACATATATCATATAAATAAATAAATAAATACAATTTATACATACTATATGCATAATCTAAAATATTAAATATAATAAATATATTAAATATGAATAAATATAATACATATATGTGTTTAAATAAGACAATGTATAAATGTATTATCTGGTAATAATTTAATAATAATCACTAATAAAAAATGTATATATATATATATATATATATATATATATATATATATATATATATATATATATTTATATTAATTACTTCCCATTAAATAAAATGTGACTTGTATTTCAAAATACTTGAAATCGAAATTTGTTCATTGATGCCTGGTATGTTACTGGCATTGAGTCTTAACTGCCACAGGCATTCTTTAACCTCTAGTAAATTATTGTCATCACCTCCTTTACTAGTGTTATAAGGAATCCTATCAGTAACAAAAATATAAACCTTTTAAAATCTTTTCATGTAATACTATGTGTATATAAGGAATTGGTCACTTTTTGATTTTTTATCTCTCTATTATGTTCCATAATACGGTCTCTCAACTTCCTAATAGTTTTTCCCACATAATAAGCTGGACAAGATAAACATGAGGCCAAATATACCACCATTTTTGTATTACAATTACAATAGCCTGGACACTTAATAGATCTACCGTAATTTTGTACTGCTACATAAGGGCCATCATTTATATATTTACATGTCCTACAAAAACCACATTTACTCATTTTTGAATTTTTATAAAGCTGACTATTGTTACTACTCTCCAAATATTCTTTTAAGCTCTTACCCCTACTGTAAGTAACCTTTGGGTAGTTGCCTAGAGTATTCATAAATTCTGTCTTGTTAGTGAATACACTGGTCCATGTCTCATTTAATATATTAACTATTGCATAGGAAACTTCATTGTATGGTAATATAAATGCATCCTTTTTGTTCATAGTTTTTTCAGTTTTTCCCAGTGCTATATTTTCTTGTCCAAATTTTAAAATGGGTTTATATGTAAGATTCCTTTTAGTCAATATTTCCTTTTTCAGTCCAGTAAGTAATTTTTGTGGATAGCCTCTGTCTAAAAACATGTAAATAAGTTTATCAATTTCAATAATAAATATATTATCGTCGCTTATAATACGAGATAATCTAAACATCTGGCCTTTTACCAGATTCCTTTTTTGAAAATGGGGATGGCTACTGCCATAATGTAAGAAGGAATTTGAATAAGTTTTCTTCCTAAATATATTTGATTCTATGCCATCCTCATTTATATGGAATAAGATATCCAATTATTCACAATCATTCTCATAAATTTTGTGTGTAAAAGTTAGAAAGGTAGATGTAGTATCAAGAAATGATATAAACTCTAAAATGTCTTCCTTACTGCCTTTCCAAAAAATTAATATGTCATCCAGGAATCTACAGTAAAGTATAATTTTAGACCAGTACCTAGAAGTAAAAATACTTTGTGTCTCCCACTGGGCCAACACTAAATTGGCATATATGGGTGCACATCTGGAACCCATAGCCACGCCTGCACGTTGTCTAAAATATTCACCATCCATAAAAATATAATTGTTTTCTAACACCATATCCATTAACTCAATATTTAATTTACGTTTAACAACGTGCATCCCACTAAATTTGGACAAACTATCCTCAAACATTGTCAGACCCAATTCATGTGGAATAACTGAAAATAAATTTACTATGTCTATTGTGACCATAATAATATCCTTATTAATAAATGCTGCATGTTTTCTAATGACCTCAAGACAGTGCCAGGAATCCTTGAGGATGTGTGGCAAATGTGACAGGGTGTCTTTACAATTTACATCTATGTAATGAGCCAGAGTTTCCAATTTTGAAACTTTTGCTGAAACAATTGGTCTGAAAGGCAGATTGTTAATACTTTTATGAATTTTGGGTATACGAAAAATGGAGGGAGTAATAGGAAACTCAACCATTAAATATTAATTTTCTTCCTTATTGATCGTACCTTCCATTAATAATTCATACAATTGCCAATCCAACTTAGTATAAGCCCTACACATCTCATATTTAAACACCTTCTCATAAGTTTCACTGTCACTTAACATATTAGTCATTTTATTTGAATAATCTATCTTTGACATCACCACAACCCCCCCACCCTTGTCAGGTTTCATAACTCTGTATTGGTCAGTACTAGTCAATTCCCTTAAACAAAATCTCTCGGCTGTGGTTAAATTATCTTCCACTATCATAGATTTTGTGAGGACTCTCCGAATTTGAACCTCACATAATATTTCAAATAAATGAATAATAGGATTCTGTGGAGATATAAAAGTACTAGTTCTTTTTAATCTAAAACAGAATCAGATTCAATTCTATTGTTATTGTCATTAGCAAAAAACATTTTAAGATTTAATAATCTTGTAAACAATTTTAAGTTGATTAAAATTTTACCTATGTCAATTTTAAAACTAGGAACATATGTAAAACCTTTTTTGAGAACTGTAATATAGTCAAGACAAAATTCTGTATTTGTGTAGTTATATAATATAAACTCACCATCAACTACTATAGAACAACAGTCTCTCTGCTGAATACTAGTTTTGTCAATGATGATACCTTAAGCAATACTGCCATCAATGTTTAACTCATCACCATTTCCAGTGTTAAAAACATGGTCACCGTCATGTACAACTACTGTTGATTCATTAAAATTGTTGTCAAAACCCAGTATGGACCATTCATTAATGTTTTTATTAAGAAATAGTGTGGGCCTTTCACAACCATTGTGTATTTCACTTAATAGTGTGAATGTGTCCTGTACCTTGTTACATTCCTGTGTTGATTCTGCTGCTGATACTGACCCTGATAACGGTCGCGTAATCGTTCTGACCTCCTCAATACTGGTTCTTCTAAAAAAACTTTGTCATTATCCTTATTGGATTTACCATGTATATTTCTTATATTATAATTGTGTCTGTTATACTGTTCTGTATTGTGTCTTTCTAGACTATCATATTCATCTATAGGGACAGCCATATCAGAATGTGGCTCAGTAGCCCGTTTACTGTTTTTAAATTCTTTAAAATGTGAATATGCCCTATTGTTGGCATAATCATTACTGTCCCTATGAAGCTTGTTGTTTTTTATTTTCAACCCCTTATTAATGAATCTATCCATATCACTAACTATGTTGTCAGAACGATGTTTGTTAAATTCAAAAAGAAAATTATTCCGTATACTGTTATCCAAACTTGTTAAAATTTCATTCAATTTGCCAAGTTTAGTATTATTATTTCTAATGATTAGTCTCATTACGTCCATGAAAGTTCTATCAAACAATTGCAAAAGTTCATTAAAAAGTTCTGTATTGTACTCAAAACCAAAAGGAAGTTTGAATATATGTAACCCCTTTGGCACCTGCTTTAATTCCAAAGACCTTTCAAGAAAAACATTATCCATCTGTAGCGACTTGAAAGTTTTAAGTACCTTTTCAAACTCAGATAACTGTTTGTTTAAATTCCCCATGTCGTTGTTGTTGGACTTAACCAACACCGAAAAGCTGGGTGCTGATAATAAATCCTTGATATCCGTAAAGCGTTTGAATGAAGAAAAATTATCCTTGCTACCATCCCTAGTGTTCATTGCGATGTTCAGAGGCAGAATATCAAGTCTGGTACTTCCTGTCTTTCCAGCATTTGTTCCTCTTCCAATAGAACCCCCCGAACCATTACTAGCCGATGGAAGATTGTGAGTAGCACCAGGTGTAGAGTGTATCATGAATAATTGTTCTTCTGTGTCAGTTAGGGAAATATTAACACCATTTGATGTACCAGTGTTAGGTCTGATTCCCTGCTCTTGCAAAACAGCTATGAGGCGTTGAGTGATTTCTAAATGTTGCTGAAGAAGTTGCTCCATAATTATACCAACTTAGTCCAACGGGAAACAGATGCCTTGAGCAAAACCAACACCACGAATACCAAAAGGCAGCAACAACTAGTAAAACAACCAAGGCGGATCTGATTCCACACAGGACTGTGTTTAATAAGAATCCACAATTGACACAAAAAATTAACAGAGCAAAAATAAAACATAAAAATACTGAGCGCTTTCACCGATCAATTCTGTGGGTATCTTCAGAGTAATAAAAACTTCACTATGCACATCTATTAAATAATGAGGTTAATTATGCATAGCCAATCACTTGCCATATTTTTTCTTGTTGTTTAACCAACGCCTCCATTAATACAATCAGCACATACCAACAATGTTAAATAATGGCCCTTATGTAGCAGTACAGTTATGGTAGATCTATTAAGTGTCCAGGCTATTGTAATTGTAATACAAAAATGGTGGTATATTTGGCCTCATGTTTATCTTGTCCAGCTTATTATGTGGGAAAAACTATTAGGAAGTTGAGAGACCGTATTATGGAACATAATAGAGATATAAAAAATAAAAAAGTGACCAATTCCTTATATACACATAGTATTACATGCAAAGATTTTAAAAGGTTTATATTTTTTGTTATTGATAGGATTCCTTATAACACTAGTAAAGGAGGTGATGACAATAATTTACTAGAGGTTAAAGAATGTCTATGGCAGTTAAGACTCAATGCCAGTAACATAACAGGCATCAATGAACAAATTTCGATTTCAAGTATTTTGAAATACAAGTCACATTTTATTTAATGGGAAGTAATTAATATATATATACATTTTTTATTAGTGATTATTATTAAATTATTACCAAATAATACATTTATACATTGTCTTATTTAAACACATATATTTGTTATATTTATTCATATTTAATATATTTATTATATTTAATATTTTAGATTATGTATATAGTTTGTATAAATTGTATTTATTTATTTATATGATATCTGTGTTAAAAAGCTATAGTACTACTACACATCACTATTATTTATTAATCAATTTTTAGGTAACAGCAGCTTGACATTATATGTAGAATTAAATGTATTTTTAAACTCTTTTCTTTTTACAACATTATTAACATTGTTGGTATGTGCTGATTGTATTAATGGAGGCGTTGGTTAAACAACAAGAAAAAAATATGGCAAGTGATTGGCTAGGAATAATTAACCTCATTATTTAATAGATGTGCATAGTGAAGTTTTTATTACTCTGAAGATACCCACAGAATTGATGGGTGAAAGCACTCAGTATTTTTATGTTTTATTTTTGCTCTGTTAATTTTTCGTGTCAATTGTGGATTCTTATTAAACACAGTGCTGTGTGGAATCAGATCCACCTTGGTTGTTTTACTAGTTGTTGCTGCCTTTTGGTATTCGTGGTGTTGGACTTGTTCATTCAGACCTGGGTCATTTGATACATTTGAGTTCAATTGCTAAATTGGGCAGCCACCATACCTCTCAAGTGTACCTCATTACGAGGAACGTACCTCATTTGGGGGTCTTAAAAAGTTCTTGTTCCTCAAAGTTCCTCAAAGTTCCATATTGAAAGACTCTGTCACACATTCAGTGTTAGGAATTTTTTAAGTGAAATGCATTGTAAATAGAAATGAAACATATTAATTCATTAAAAGATCTTCTTTATAAGTAAAACCAGCATATTTTAACCATCATATGACCTTCCTAGTTGAATTTGTTAGTAAGCCATTAGTATGTGTTCCACATTTTGCCCAATTGTTCCACATTATGAGGGCTAGTGTTCCTCATTTTGGACATGGAAGGTTGAGAGCCACAGTGGTGCAGTGGTTAGCATTGTCACCTCACAGCAAGAGGTTCTCTAGTTCGATCCTCGGCTGGGGTGCCTTCTGTGCGGAGTCTGCATGTCCTCCCTGTGGTCGCGTGGGTTTCTTCTGAGTGCTCCAGTTTCCTCCCACATCCCAAAGACATGCTGCAGGTGGATTGGACACTCTAAATTGGCCCTAGGTGTGAGCATGTGTGTGTGTGCCTTCTGTGGAAGGTTGGCCACTGGGCTGGCAACTTGACACTGTAAAACTCCACTGCCAATCATGAGCGGACAGGTGATCCGCTGTGGCGACCCCTAGCTGGGAAAAGTCAAAAGAAGAAGAATTTCAATTGCTAAATAAGCTCCCATAATTCAGGTTTTGTTTCTCAGGAAACTCCATGAATATCCAAAGGCACAACTTCTAAAATACTAGTTTTTGTTTCTGGAGTCTAGTAAGCTTCTTTGAAAAGGTTACAGAGTCTATAGCAGTCATAATTCTGTGTATACTGTTTATCTTGACCTGGGCAAGGCATACTATTCCCTATGCTGGAATTATTGAAAAATTAGACAAAATTAATGTAATCCCCTATGTTGTCTACTGTATTGTAAATTGGCCTTTATTTTGCAGACACCCAAGCCGCTATCCTAGAAGTGCAGTTGAGCAAATTTGCTGATGACAGCAAGCTGGGTACTGTTATCTGCTCATCCATGGATGCAAAACAGCTCCAGCAAAGGTTGGAATGGGCACATACCTGATGTATTGAAAAGAGTCTAAAGTTAAATGCAAAAAATGTGCAGCTTATTAGTATTCAACAAAAAAGCTGCTCCTGCCTCATGTGTTATAAATGGTACTTGTCTTCAGACATAAATAGTCGTAAAAGACCTGGTTACTTATGTAGACAGCTTATTTTCATTTGGTCATCATGTTTCTATCATAGTCAGGAAATCTTTTAATCTGGTCCAGTTAATTTCAACGTGAATATCTTCAAGTACTAGAGAAGTCACCCTCCGCCTAAATTCTTCCTTTAACAGATCTGTCGTTGACTACAATGCTCCTTTGTTATGTACAAATCTAAGTATACTGCTGAACTGAAAAGGCCTGAAAGATTTATAACAAAAAAAAAATGTAAAGTTTTAAAACCCTTCAGCTTTCTCAAAAGATTAGCATGCCTCTTCTTACACTCAGTAGCCAGCTAGATGGACAGAGCTGACCTGGGTCCAGCTTTTAAAGCCATGAAAACAAAAATCCTATTTTACCTCCTATTCCATTGCAAAACAGTGCCTTCACAAACAGATGCCATAGAGACCTAAACCTATACTAAAACTTAAACGTGATTAGTGGGAGAGAGAGAGGTTATTAGAACAGTGTAGCCCCGCGCTATGGAATGCATTGCCACCACATGTCAATCAAAGTATTACCTTTGCTACCTTTAAGGCTAGTCTTGATGACTGGACGGGAAGACATCAGGCCTGCTCAATTTTGGAGGTAAATAATATTAACTACTTGACATGGCTGGCAAGCACTTTTAAGTTTGTCTACTTAAAGGTTTATCTGGCTAGGCATCTTATGATCCCAGCAATTTCTTGCCTAATATTATTCCCATTTTACTACAGATGGTTACAAAGGTTTCTATTACCTTTTCTTTTTTTTTTGACCTCTATGTCCATATAATCAAAAATACCATTCAGAAGCAGCTAGGAATGCTGTACAGCATAACTCTCAACCATCCATCTCCAAAATGAGGAACACTAGCATCATAATGTGGAACAAATTGGCAAAATATGGAACACATACTAATGGCTTACTAATATCTTCAACTAGGAAGATCATAGGATGGTCAAAATATGCTGGTTTTACTTATAAAAATATCTCTAAATAAATTGAGATTCATTTCCATTAAAAAAATTCCTAACACTGAATTTGTGACAGACCCTTTCAATGTGAAACTTTGAGGAACATGATTTTTTTAAACCCTGAAATGAGGTACATTCCTGGTAATGAAGTACACTTGAGATGTGTGCTCTACAGCCAGAACATTTTGTACTCACATCCATCGAAATCACCTTAGCCACTTATTTTCATGTTTATATGGTGCTCCTATCCTAGCAAATCTCAGCACCTGCCTAAAACTCAAATAATGCAATAATATTGCCAAACTCACAAGTAGTGTAACCTTCTGTACCATCAATTGTCAGCCCTTCAGTCGGTCAGCTGGCTAGAACTCTCACATCACCTTAGCTAACTACAGTTTATAACTGCACATAAAATAATACATAAGCCATCGGACTGCCCAGTCTTTAGCTCTATACTCCACTACTGTATACCTAAAAGACCCTTTAGGTCAGATGATAGGCAACTGCTCTCAGGCTACAAAGCCAGCAAAACAGCAGGACAAATGTGTACTTTCACTTAGTGGCAAAAATATGGAATTCCCTACCTTTAAACATTAGATTTAACCCCAAATCACTGAGCGTAAAGCAAACCCTAAAATAATTTCTTACTGAATCCTGAATATGCCCCTGTACAAAACCAGGATGAAATTTCTAACATATCTTATTCCATCATTCCTACTTAACCTACGTCCTGCTTTACAGACTTTTTTAGTTTCACCCTTTTCCTTCCTTCTACTAGTCTCAGCCATGCTGTTCACTTCCTATCTTTTATATCATTAACTAATGACCTGTTCCACACAATGCACTCATTCCTACAACACATTATAGCTGTGTATACTTCTTCCACTCATCTATTTATCATAATTATAATTGTTACTGTAATACAAAATCTGATTTCCGTGATAATTAATGTAATATCTCACTAATACTCTATTTATGTATTGTCTTGTGCAAACTTGATGCTGGAGCTTTTCTCCCAGACTCCACAAAAATATGGGTACTTTTGACTAACTTGGACTTTCCTGGTAAACAAATGTCAATAAAATATAAATCTTGGGAGGAATGGCTTTGCACTAAGATTGTTATTGGTGCAGGTAGACAAACATTTGCAAGTCCCCATAGGCCCTTGACATTATACCCTAGATTTTGCCAAATGAGTCCTTAAACCATAGTTTAGTGGTATTCTAGACTGCTATGCACTCGAGTCAGGAAAGTCTTGACTGCAGATCTTATTTAAGTTCTATGAGACTCTGCCTACAGCATCAACAATAGGATAAAATGTGCTTTTGATTGTGCAGATGCTTTTTGTAGGGTGAAGGCCCCTGGGTTTGCCTACAGACAATTGTGTGGCAGTTGTTCTCCTTGAAGTGGGAGCTTAGAAAAAGGATCATAGATTTTTATTTCTTGTGATATGGATTCTTTGCCTAACCTGGCTAGGACTGGGTTGAACCTCCTAAGGAAGAAAATGGCCATCACCACTTTGAAGGACCTGTATAATCCTCATTCTTTCACCTAAACTCTGTTTATAGGTATGATCAACTCCAAAAGAGTAGGAAGCCCTCTCTCCAGCTGACCCTCAAACATCACAAAATCTTGCATCCTCCACTGACAGTGAAGTCACAAAGGGGATGATCCCACAAGCTGTTACAATACAGTTCTGACTTTGTTGTGAGACTACCCATGGGTGGGGGTAGTTATCCAATTTCATTTGTGCAGAAAAAAATCATCAGTGTATCCCACAATTTCTCTCTCTATATATCAAATTCTTGAGTCCATCAACCTTCCCCCAAAAAGATTCAGCTCCACTGGTGGATAAGGGTAAAGCTTTGACTACAACCTCGGTTACCCAAGTTCATTTAGTGGTTTGGAAACCTCTTGTAGCCGGTGGGGAAAAGATAGGACTGATGAGACTTTGCTTGCTCACTTTGCTTCTGGAAGGAGAGCAGGAGATGAAATACTGAAGGAGGAGGCAGACAGTTTTCTCTAGCCACAGTGGATAACAGAAGCTCAGAATAGCTGATAGCCTAGGCATATGTGTGGGTTTGGGAGGTCTTGTCCGTGGGCCTTGGACCATAACAGTTATAGATCATACCTCATTGTAGTCATGGATAAAAAAATGTAATGTTGGCAATTAATGAAGTATGGCTATAATACAAATCTTTGCATGTGGCTTTAGTGTCCCTTCATCCCTGTCTCCCACATAACCTCATTCTTCAGATTTTCAGTTAAGTTACTCCAGCAGGGGTTAGTCCTGTTAACAAATGTGTGGACTGGGATGGTTAAAGGGCTCAAGAAATATGCCGTGCTACAGTAGACCCACCCCAACACAGCCCTAGGCAAATATGGAATTAAAAAAAAGCTTCACCAGGAAAGTGCTCTTTTGGCAAGTAACTCTTTCAGTGGAGATTCTGGTGCAGGCTCAGACTTCATTAATGAAACAAGTTATACAGTTTGACAGAATTTGGATGAGGGACAGAGATTTTATGGTTATCTGTTGCTGTTTCCAAGGGAGATGAATATTTTCCATACCAGTATTTATGGTTAATTTAGTTAAGGGATTCATCTAGCACATCTGATATGCTTGGCCTCAGGTGGTCAACGCAAAGGGGATCATGACTTTACTCCTGCATCATGCTTGGTTGGAGACAGGACATAATGTATATCTTTGATAACATCTATATCTGAGGTTTGCTGGGTGTTCCTCTGTATCAGTCTAGTGGGCATAATTTTAAAGTACAAAGTGGGGCTATTTAGGCTTTCAAAAGCAATTCAATTCTTTACCAAGGTGTTGGCAAAGTTTGCAGAAGAAAGAACTCTAGACAACTGGATTTTGGTGGCCCTATCAAAGGACTTCCTGTAGGTAGCCTTACTGTTGGCGCTTTCTTAGCAGTCAATGAAATAAACATAATTTAAAGGAAGTTTTCTCTGGTCTAAACCCAGATGAAGGCCTTTCCTAGAGATAAAGTCAAATACTACACAGTGTCAGTTTTTCCTACCTGTGGAAGTAGCCAAGGAGGTCAGAGCTCTGATTAACAGGATGATGTTGTAGTGCAGGGTCCAGTCTCAGACTCTGTTGTGCCTTCTGGGTTTCATGGCTTACACAATTTTCAGAGTGTTTTTTTCTGTATATAAGGATGAGAATGCTGCAGTGCACTGTGAGGTGTCAGTAGTTTCAGAGACGTCATAGACTCAGTGATTTGCTTCATCGGTCAACATTTCTCACTAACCATCTGGAACCGTTTCCCATTCTACAGATGATCATGCTGCATGGTCTGGAGTTTATGTATTTTTTTAAAATACATTTTGTTGAAACTTTCTACAAGCAGTGAAACTGGAGAAGCATGACAAGGGCATAGGAGGATAGCAAGTGCTGTTTTCACTCATTGATTCAAAACTGAATATTATGAAACAAAACATATGAATGAATGTCTTGAAACAAAACACATGAATATATTCCATGAAACAGTAAGGCTTACAAATTGAATGTTCTGACAGTGGGTACCCAGCTAACCATCTTGGGTGCTTCCTTAGGATTTCACACAGTGCAGGATGTTTGACCTCTCATATAAACATGGCTGGACATTGGCTCTCTTTTGGAACAGTGGGACCCAATGCTGATAAATCTTGACAGTTCAAAAATTAAACTGCAGTTCCAACAAAATAGTGCATTCTGAAACTTGGTGTTACACCACTAAAGCATTTCTGCAGGGGGGACCTCAATGCTGTGCTTTCCGATGTGAACAACTGTATTCCTCATGTCCTGCTACTTAGAAGTACTAACTCTGAGGATTCTGTGCCTAATAGTTTGGGGAATGCTCCTAGGCAACTGCAGTTTCTGGGTTTATAAGTAATCTCTGTAACTTTACTAAAAATGTAATTGTGTTCCACTAATCACAATTACAGTCTTCATATTAACCAGGAGGTGACTGTAAAGCATGAACCCTTAGCCTTGTGGAGCAGGATCTACTTCTAAGGTCTTTCTTTATACCACTGTATGGTACCTAAACAAGCAAGGATGCATGAAGTCAAATCCCCCTTATGCAAAGAGAAAATGATAATTTTATTGTGCAGTGGCATGTAGGCAATGGCATCTCTTACTCTCAGGGGTTCTCATTGTCAAGAAATTGAATAAACTGGTGAATTCTGTGAGTGTCTCTCCCAGTCAACCCCTGGAGCAGCACATTCAGAAGCCATGGCTAGTTGAGGTCTTTAGAAATTAAAACCCTCTACAGAGAGACATGTTTGCCATTCAGGTGAAAGTGGTCCATACTTTTTTTTCTCTTCAGTTCATCAAGACAAAGAAGAAAGAGTTGGGGTGCCTTAGTTCTCCTGTGGCTTGGGAGCTTCTTGCATACATTCCTACCCTTTTTGATGATTCTACATCACAACAGAAAGTTCAGGAAGGAAAGACCAGAAATAATTATTTACTGTTTTTGAAGAGTGTAGTATCAGGCTTAAATGTCACTGACAATATAAAACGCTGTAACAGCCAAGCCAAGAAATTTGCCATGATAGGACTGGCAATCATCTCCACCTCAAGTCCTAGCTCTTGATGCAGAACCCTGATCCCACTGATCTGCTAAGTCGAATCTTAGAGGATATTAAGGCAATTAGGAAGTCGTCAACTCAACAGTCCTAAATCTCTTCAGTTTAAAGAGCTTTCAGCTTGGGAAGATCAGTACCTTGTACCACCCTGATTGATCGTCTTGCATGAGAACTTGACTTATCGCAGAAACTTGTATGACTTGGACCTCAGTTAAGTTGCATAATATTTTAACCTTGTAGACATCTGGATTGTGGACCACTGACAGACATTTTTGCATAGTTTGGGATCATAGTTTGCGGTATGATTGCAATACTTGCAGCATTGTGAATTCTGTTCCAGGATTTGTGCTTTAGCACTTTTTGTAAATGTATATACCTGCTTAAAATTGCATTCCTGTAGTCTAGTGCCTTAGTGTTAAGATTGCAGTAGTGGCAGTATTGTGAATTCTGCTCCAGGATTTGTGCTTTATTACTTTATATAGCTGTATATAGCTGCTTAAAGTTGCACTTCAGTGACTTTCTGTTTACCATGATACTGTTTTTTCCCCTGTTCTTTGCGTTTGCCCCACTCCCCATTCAGACATTAATCTAAAAGTTTCTGAAATTCTAACCATAGGACTAGAGCTCCAGTCTGAATTTTTTCCAAATCCTCTGTACTTTTCTTGTTGTGGTTTTAAAAGGCTAAGTCACTGGCTTCCGCCCCTTATGGTGATCTGATGCCCAATGTCCTCTCTTCCCTCTTTCATAGCTACTGTTGATTGGGTAACCTATTTAAGTACATTTCCACGCACTGTTTTCCATATAACCATAGTACTTAAGTGCCCACCCAGCAAACCAGTATTGCATTTGAGTAGACTGCCCTTATTACAAATTGCATCCAGCACATTAAATGGCACTATTATCAATTTTAGCACAATCTAACCTAATCTAGTGCCAGATTTCAGACACCACCCAAGGAGGCCTCTGCATAACTCAGTCCATGACTTACAGTGACCCGTCTGAATACAGGTTCAGACAGCATGGATATGCAATTTCCAAATGTCCCCACAGCCAGGTTGGTAGATATGGGCATTTTGAGACAATGCAACAATTGTTTCATGTTCACAGACAACCACTTCAGCCTTAAAGTAACAAACACAGTATGTGAGAGATGTACATACACAATTTCATTGGAGGCATAAATCTTGCATACAAACAAGGTTGTCAAGAGCACACACATCGCATCCACCACACACACAGACCAATCTATGCTAAGTCACTAAAAAGCAATCTTCCCAAACCCCAAAACTTCCTAAGCCTATAAAGGGCAATGCAGTCTCTAAAGTACTGACCAGAATATCATCAAACACCACACATATGCCTACACCCAGTGGATCCCCAAGAGCAAAGCCCATAAGCCAAGCCAATACTTTACCCAGGATTTTTGTCATAGGGGACTCTACTGTATGACACACAGATACCACATTCACCAGACTGAACAAGAAGATAACAATTAGTTGCTTATTTGGAACCAGGATCCACCAAGTTACACATGCACTCAAGTCATTACCCTACAGTTATAGTCATAGTTCATGTGGGCATTAATGACTTGAAACATACTTCCCTGGACTATATGACGCGAGATCTTCAGAGACTATATGACATCTACAGAAAGGGCTCCAGCAGTGCAAGGATTCAGCACCGTCCACACATTTAGATCATCAGCTGCAGCGACAAGGACAAAAGGTGGGGAAGTCTCAATCTACATTGGCAGTAAGCATAACCTACATTGGTCAAACAGGACGATGACCTGAAATTAATCCACATGCAAGGCACAACAGACAAAGTCCCATACCGTATCCTACCGAGCTATAGGTCTCCCTCTATGTCCCTAGAATCCCACAGCTCATTCTTAGACCTACTTGAAACACTCACCATTAAACCAAATACCAGGAGAATTTAACTACCCCTGTATAGACTGTGAAACATACACTGCCTCATACTCACAGGTATGATTCCTGGAATTTATTAACACCAATACCTTTGACAAGATAGTGTGCATACCCACCATTAGTTGAAACATACTGGACCTGGTGCTCAAGAATATGGGAGAGTGCTGCATCACCCACAGTGTCATGTCCTCACTTGTGAGGTTGGACCACAAAGTTGTCTACTTTGAAATAAAAATTAGCTTTGCAACCCCAGTAAATCTTGTAACAGTTAGGGCCTATCCTAAAGCAAGCTACATCTTACTAAGCAATAGTTTGCCAAAATTCAGTGCCCCCCACTCCTGAATTCACAGCAACATGCTGAATTGTTCACAGAGATGATTTACAACATGTAAATTGTAAGTCCAAAGCAAACTCTAAAAACAAACCACACTGGTGGCATTCTAACCTTAATAGGGTATATAACAAAAGGGAAAAAAGTCATGGCTAAAATCAGGAAGACCAACTCCCATAGGAGCTCCCTACTTAAACTAAACAGGAATCTAAGAGGACTAATTAAGTCCAGCAATGCCAATTACAAAGGCAAGATAGCCTCACAAGCTAAACACAACCACAAGGCCTTCCATGCCTATGTCCAAAACCTCATAGGCAGCACACACCAGTGTTCCAAACTGGTGGTCAGTGGTGCCACCTACACTTGGCAGAACAATATAACAAATCTGCTGGCTGACAAATTCAGCTTCAACATCACCCCCCACTCCCCTCTTCCTCCCCCCATGAAATACCTACTAACATTACTTTCCCCCAAGTATTAACAGAGAGCAGATCCTGGTGTTGTTTGCAAGGCCAAAAACACAGCCTCATTGGGCCCCAACAATATCCTGGGAAGGCTCCAAAATAGCTTGAAACAGGATCTATCAGGAACACTTCAGTTGCTTTTCAACTATAGCCTCAAAATATGCTTTATACACAAGAATGAAGGACTGAAATTGTTATCTCACTTCACAAGGCTGGACCATCAACTGACCCCAGAAACTACAGACCTATTAGTCTGACTAGTCTTGTGTACAAAGCCATAGAACTAAATATTGTGGAAATGATGAAAGACATAGACAGCCTTCAGATACTGGACCCAACACAATTTAGCTTTGTCAAGGGAAAGTCATGCCTACTAAACTTGGTGGACTTCTTTGAGAAGGTCACCAAGACAATGGATGAGGGGAAAATGGTGCATACTGCCTACCTGGACCTAACTGAGGGATTCAGTACTATACAATACCCAACACAATTATAGTTGACAAACCTCACTGAACTGAGAATAAACCCCTATATAACTCATCGGATTGCTAGCTGTCTCACAGACAGGACCCAGAACATTAGGATTAGTGATACTACATCCATTAAGAGATTGGTCACCAATGGGATACCTCAGGGCTCCATGCTGAAACTGCTCCTATTTGACATTTACTTTTCAGAGGTTAATTTTATTTAACATTTGTTTCACCGGGAAAATCCGACTAGGTTCCACAGAGCCTGTTTTCAGCAGAGGCCCAGGGAGAAATGCTCCAGATGCATGTCTTTGGAATGTGGGAGGAAACCAGAGTACCCGGAGGAAACCCATGCGGACACAGGGAGGACATGCAAACTCCACACAGAAGGCACCCCAGCCGAGACTTGAACCAGAGAACCCCTTGCTGTGAGGTGACAACATTAACCACTGCACCACTGTGCCGCCCGTAATGCTAATGTTAAGGACATTTGGTTGATGAAGTCTTTAGGTGACTGCAAATTGGGAGCTATCATAGGTCCCCCCAATGACTCAAACATCTTATAAGAGGGTTTAACAAAGAAAAAATGACTGGTGCCAAAGTCACAGACTAAAACTCAATGTCAAAAAATGCATATTAGTGATTTTTGGGAAAACTTCCACCAAAGCTAATTATTCCATTGAAAAACAACCCTTAAGAGTTGACCAGGTAGTTGGGATCTGGGAACATATGCAGACAGTAATCTGGCCTTGAGCCAACATGTGGCCAAGGTGGTAAGAAAATCTTTGCGTGCTGTCCAACTTTTCATAAGAGCATGGCATCTAGGTTCAAGAAACTCATAGTGCTACTTTATTTGGCATTTATCAGAGCCATCATTGAGTATAATGGCCCCTTCAGCATGTACCTGACCAGACATATAGATCAGTTGGAACAGCCACAAAAGTTTCTTACCAAGAGAATCCAGGGTATAAATACATTGTCCTGTACAGATCACCTTACAGTCCTATGTCTAGACTCTGTCTCCTATAGGTTGCTGAGAGGTGATCTATGCCTGGCACAGAAGGCATCTTCAGATCCAGCTCTGATGGACATTTTGCACATCCATAAAACAAACAGCATCAAAAACACTAAATCCAAGAATTTAAATTTTGCTTGTGACATAAATAAGACATGTTGGCAAGGCAGTTATGTATCTCAGAGGATTCCCATGCCCTGGAAGAGGCTTTCCATCCACATGAAGCAGAGTACAACCCAACCCTATTTAAGCATAACTTTGACAAATGGATGGGAAATTGGAAACTCACCCCAGATCTGGCCCCCTCTGACAGACAGAGGCAGACAACAATGCCCAAAGTAACATACTCGTCCCCCACATAACTTCTAGAAACTCTGCAATTAACATGTCCCCTCCTAATAAATGCTCGTGATACATAGGGGCACAATTGGGTTGGATTACACAACTAGGTTTATAAAAGCCCTGGTGGTTTGTTAGTCCACTATATAACTATAAGTACATAAATGATGCTTCTATCTATGAACCACTGCTCTGCCAGTTCCTAAAAGATGTACTGCATCTCTGCCATCCTTTGTATAACCCCTTTTACCTGTGAGGCTTCATGGTTGACACGTTATTCATTCACTGTTTAAGCCTTTTGTCACTGTTGCCCTGAAGTTCAGATGCTGGAAAATACTTTTTCTGGTGGTCATCAACTCTTTTCATGGGATCTTCAAGCTTCAGACCCTGTATGAAATTAACTGTATCCGGCCTTTCACAGAGTTAATGTGTCTCTCAGGATAAACTCAATATTCTTTCTGAAGGAGATTTGGGAGTTGCTCCTAAACTCATCCATTAAATTCATTTTTGGAGAAACCAGATCGAGAAAGTCCATTGCACTATGAACAGACACTGGCAGCTGAAGTTTTACAATAACCTGATGAATTAGTTAAAAAACTCAGCAGATATTATTTTCCTTCACAAGAGCAATGAAAATGTTTCCATTTGCCAAGTGGAAAAGTTGTAAATGGACTGAAACTGCATTATTTATCCATCTGGTTGCTCATGACCAATTACAAAATATTATGGTCAAAGCTCAGCATATTGTAGGAGTAGCTGCCTTTATTGCTTGCTTGCTTCAAAAGTACAATAATGTCTCATTTCAGAGATCTGTGCAGTATCCACATGGCCTTTGGTATGCACCTTTACCCATACCTCTCAATCTCTTAGTGCAAGAAATCTGGACAAATCCTGACAAAAGTGAGGGGCAAAGGCCCCAAAATAGGGACATATTTTTAAATATTGTTCTTATAAACTTAGAAAGTTGCTAAAGTAAGAGGGATTGTGTTAACATATGTTTCTGAATGATTTGAAGTCTGAAACTCAAATGCATGTTATTTAGTGACTTCAGTCCTTAGATCAACCTGACGATTTGCCAGAAAACCACAAATTTTATGAGGAACAGACCATAAATAGTGGCAAATGTTTGGACATTCTGAGAAAATCTGGATGGCTGAAAGATATGCTTTCACTAAGTATTAATGTTTCAAATGAGACTCAGGGAGCTGGACTATTGTCATGTTATTCCTTCAGGAGTTAGTTATCTGACTACTGTGCTGTGTTATTCAAATATTTGCCAAGAAGCAGCCTTGATGTTAAGAAATAGCAGATATGTACTTACTGTTTCATCTAATTTATGAGAAGAGCCTTATTCATATAGGTTCATGGGTAAGTACTATGCTAGCTGCTCTTGCGGGCCATTTTTAAACCTAGCCAATTTACCTCAAAGGTGAGAAACAAAACCCTGTACCTTGTGTTTGTGAGGTAAACACCTTAACCGTTATGCCAACCATATCTGTTCAGGAAGCTATACATACCCGACATAGAAGCCACATATACACAAGTTCACCATTGTGAGATTTGAACCTCCTTCCCATCTAGTTACTCAATCTAAGAGAAAGCAGTATTACTGCAGGTGCCACAGGTCTCCCTCCAGTTCCTGTTTATGTAACAGCCCTTTATTTACAGTGTTTAGTCTTTTTTATCTCCCTATCTTCTCTGAGATTTGCCTAATGAACTTACCTTGAGTGCAACACTGCAGCATTTGTTCTTCCAGAAATGAGATACAGAAATTTACTAGACTGGTCAAGAGGCCCATTCATTCCCACTCAAGGAACCTATATAAGCCCACCCATTGTCTTGCAAGATAACAATCAGGTATTCAGGAGAGGACCGTTTTGCAAGATCTTGCAAGATATTGTATCTGCATTGCTACTTAAACTTTTAACTAACTGTGATTATTCTGAGATATATTGCCCTTTTGAACTGATATCTTTTATGCTTTCATCTGAATGTATTTTTTTTCTTCATGTGGAGCTTCTCCCCTGGGCCTCTGCTGAAAAAGGACCTGTGTCCAGTCGGACTTTCATGGTTAACAAATGTATAATAAATAAAATAAAATTAATGCATAAATAAAAGATAACAATCAAGCATTCAGGAGAGAACCAGAAGCTGAGCATGAGGAGTTCCCTACCTAACATTTCCCTGTAGGCATTCTGCGAACACAGAACAGCTATCTAGTCAGGAAGACGCATGCGTGCATGTTGCCACATCTCTAACTCCATGGCTCAATGGTGTGATCACTGCTTATATATCATGGTAATAATTTTATAATAAAAATAATAACATAATACAGAGGATCATGACTGGGCCACTGATAATAAACCATCTATTATGTGTTTGAGACATGTATGTCAAGAAATTCACTCTCAAGGTGAATCTTGACATTCATGTTGAGAACACAAAATTTAGGGTTATGATCAGAGACCCAACTATAATTCTTTGCAGTGCATGGATATTTTTATGCTCCATACACAACTAGTTACAAGAAAAATTAAGGGGAAAAAAAAGCACCCAGTGTTTTGTCGGCCTTCAAAGCTGTAAGGTACTTAGAGATCACTGTCATAAAGGGAGTATAACTCCATTCTTTACCTTCACACCATACCTCTCAATTGTCCAGATTTTCACAGAATGTCCAGAGTTTTACCTCATATGTTTGGTCTGTTCCACATAAAGTCTGTGATTTTTAGACAAATTAATGAGGAATGAACATAACTAAATAATGGCAAACATTTAGGTTTCAGACTTCATATTCAGCAGAAAATGCAAGCGAGCACACATCCTGTTATTCTAGTAACTTTCAAAATTTATAACAGGAAGTCAGGACATGTTACTGACAGACAGAGGCAGAAACAAATCTTTTATTCTGCCACTATTTGCTGGACAGTACTAACAGGTATTACCGCCTAGCCAGAGATCTGACCTTAACAAGTTAAGTAGGGGGTGCTTGACATTTGTTAAGGTCAGGTATCGCACCAATCTAGTGCTTAACTGACTCGTCTTTTTCCAAACATCAGAGCATAATCGCCACTCTCCATGTATTAAAAAATATAAAATCGAATAATATAATACTTTTTTAATGTTATAATATGATAATAATGTAATAATATGACAGGAGCACTCTCACTCTGTCGGTGGACAACTGGCGTTTCCATCAGGTGCAGATATTTGGAATTTCTTATTAGTTGTGCAATTATATACTTTTATATGGCTTGTTAAAGTGCCACTTGTATGTTACTAGTTTTTGTAAACAGAAAAGTGTTCAAAGGCTGGCTCTAGGAATGTTTGCTTTGATTTGAGAATTGCTCTACATCATAGTTTGTTAATACCTGTATGTGCACATCACTGAATGCAGGATTTTACATACATATCAGAAAAAATGTGGTTAGCAGAAAAATATATATACTCAAGTACCCTTTAAGGGTAGTCCCCTTATACCCCAACTGATACAGTAAGTAAACATTCCATTATTTCATGAAACATAATGGCATGGCAGGAATTCCATAATGTCTTCCCTCCTTATATATTCTAAGCTACCATCTGCATTCCTTTCTTTCTGGAAATCCTTTAGTTGGCTATGTGGCAGTCTTGGACATCCAATAATTCACTGGCAAATTTTAACTGAGTTTATATAGTCATTGCATTGTATATGAACCACATCTTCGTGCAACAACAAATTCATGTCTCTTATTATAAAGTCTCCCAATATTTCTAAAGTAATGACTTGATATCCACTCACCCACCTATTAAAGCATGGATTTCTGCAATTAAATCACTGGTTTTCACACATATTCTATATACTTTCCTTTACATTTCAGGAGAAAGTTTAAAATATTTCAGCAATACCTTTTAACTTTATCACCCTCATATCAATTTGCATAAACATATTAACATATGCATTCTGCCCCACTTGAGCAGAGGAGCTTAAATCCTCATCCACTGCAGTGGTCAGATTGCTGATGATTACAAATACATACAAATACTTGAATAAAACTATCAAAGTTATCCCCGTTTATAATTTGGAAAACATATAGTACTGACATGACATCCAGTGTTTAGTTTTCACTGCGGGTACTCACATGCCTTTGATTATAGATAAGTATATCACTCTCATGCTGGTGCTGCTTCTCTCTGTCTCTCTTCATTCATTCTGACTTTCTACAGCTTTAGCCCATCTGTTCTTACTCCACCTTTTTATGCTGTCTTTGCATGTCAAGCTGTTTCATTGTCTCACTTGCTGTGACCTCCAGGAATTTCATTTCCAGATCTAGTTTCTTCAGTTCATTCATCATTTTAGAATAATCCAGAGAGGTATTTAGTTTCTATGCTGCATGCTAGGCAATTAAAGCTGCTGCAAGGTGTGATGGGTCCTTACTCTGGGCCAGCAATCAAGGAGACTCAATCCCCACCACTGTCCCTGTTGAGGGACGGTCACTAAGAGCAAATATCGATTCACACAGTATTTTCAGATGCAGCTCCCCACACCAAGGACAATTTCCCTTAAGAGCTCATAGGGAACATGCTCCAGACCTGGGGGCCAGACTCTCTTTCTCATTCTCCAGGCCCACACAAACTCCACACTGACCACTTTGGAGCTTTGTGTCCCTGTTTCCAGTAGCCAACACACACACTTGGATATTTGAGTTTCACACACACACACATATACACCTCAGAAAAGCTGGCACATATTTGCTAGCTGTGCCCCTTTCTGCCCAGACTCTGAAGTAATCATGCTGCCACCAGCCAGCTACCTTAAGGCTCTTACAAAAGGTACCCAATTATACTGTGTAAAATTAATACTAATATAAATGGTAGGATGTGACCAAAGCAACAAACCTTTCAGGATCAGCCACAGTGTCACTAAAACAAGCATAATTATTCTCAAGATGTTAAAAGTATTCTCTAAAGGACCAGCCACAATGAAAGCTATTAAAATATTTAATGATAAATAATAAAACAGAAAACAGGAGAATGCTGAATACAATAAACAACAAAGTTTCAATCATAGAGATATAAAAATAATACAGTTAGATTCTCACAAATACAGAAAACAATACTAACAGTGGTGGCTGGTGACTTCAAATCAAAGGAGGGCTGCAGGAGACAGCTGGATGGGTGGATTTAATGGGAACAGGTGTGACCAACTGGAAAGGGGAGGAGCTATGCTCAAAAATCACAAAAACTGTAACTTTAATAAAATATGCTGCCCTGGTGCCAAACCATCATTATGAGAGTCCAATCAAGACAAAATGAAGTGTAGAAGAAAAAAAAATATTTCAATGCATTGGCTGCATGACAGCTTACTTAATATCTAGATGGAAACACAAAGGTTGTGAGGCATGAAAAAATAAATTACTTTTTAAATACATTACTGAAATGCCAGTCAAAATCAAGTACAAGAAAAACAAGCAGGACTCAACTCAAACCACTTCTCCTTGCACTGCAGTGCTAATTATAATTTATATTCAGCTTTATTAAAGTACCAAGTAACATGCTGAAAGTAGCAATCTCTGTGATACCCACACTTGTAAAAATGTTTCTTATCCAAAAAAGACCTGCTGCCTGAAAACAACTATCTACTTGTTTCATGGGGAAAACATGATCAAAGTAAAAAATGAAAAGCAAACAAGAAATAAGCTCAACATACATTGCTTAAAGGATTACTGCAGAGGTTATGGACCACACACAATAGATTGTCATTGTATTTAGTTTGCAGGTAAAGCCTGCAAAGATGACTGCAAGTCTCCAACAAATGTAATGAGCTTCTTAAAATAATGTAATCCTGTCCTTTATTACAAATACTGTCATATGCATTTCAATACCCAACGCTTATGCGTTATATAGTTATGTAAGTATTATCTGCATGGCAGCAACAGAAAGACTTTCAGTGTTGGCAATTCTTTAACAGTATGCTTATTAAAGCTTACTTGCATCTTACAATCTCAGACAAGCTTATCTGATGGTCATTAAAGCATTGCTACTTAAACACAGAGCAACAGGCACTTTCTGAATAATAATAAACATAAATCAACAGTATAAAAATATGACAGAAACCAGAACATTCTGCAAAATCAAGGACAGATGAAAAGCCACTGTGTCTACTTGGATGGGGGGATACTCTGCACATTTACACTGCATAACTGCTCCTTGCCTTGCTTGGACATATCCAGAGTCACTACATGGGGGAGTGGGGTACAACAAGTATGTCACAATTTGAAATGTCTCTGGCTGACTGTGATGACCCTGATACATTTGTCATACCTCTCAACCTCAGAGCAAGAAATGGGGATAAAGCCATACATAGAAGTGGGACAAAGGCCCAAAAATAAGGAATTTTTTTAAATATTGCTCTTATAAACTTAGAAACATAATGGTCTTGCATTAGTATGAATTTTCTGAAGGGTATGAAATCTGAAACTGAAATGTCTGTCATTATTTTCTAACTTCAGTCTTTAATGATTTGTCACTAATTTTCCACAAAAACACAATTTTATGAAAAACGGACCGAAAATGTGAAGCAAAAATATAAAATAGCCACACAATACAGCTGGGAACCTGTCAAAGAAAGGACACTTTTTTAATATTAGTATTGCTAACTTGAGCAGCTGACAAAATAAAAGAATCTACATGCATTTCTGAAATAAAAGTAATCTATAACTCTGATTTTTACAGTTATTTATTAATTGTAAACCCTCCACGTTTTCTTCCAAAATTGCCATTTTGCAGAGGGATTATTAGGGGAAGAGTAAGATTTTGAGCCAAAATCGGGGAGAGCTGAGAGGTTTGGATATGCGTAATTCTATAAAGCAGTTTATTTGCACGTATCTCTCAACCTGTTAATGCAGGAAATCTGGACAAGGCCAAATATATTGGGGGAACATATAAACAGTACTAAAAATTGCTCTTGTATAAACTGAGACAGTTGAATAACAGGTCTTGCTTTAGCATGCATTTTTCTGAAGGTTATGAAGTCTGAAACTCAGTGTCTGTCATTATTTAGTGACTTAATTCCTAAATGATTTGCCAGAAAACCACAAATTTTATGAGGAACAAACCAAAAATAAGAAGCAAAAATCTATTCATTCTGCAAAAATCTGGACAGTTGAGAGGTATAGTTCAGCCAGGGCTGTCTTTGAGTTTGCCGCCCTTCTCCCTCACAAAATCATGGTCGAATGGAGCCTCCCCCCTGCAGCCATTCCAATGAACCATTACTTGGCTATTTCACCCCATTTACCATAAACACTAATGTGCATACTGCTTTACTTCTGCGATGATTTGGACTTCATTTGAAGGTATTATTTTGCATTTTACAGCACAAACACTAATAGATATCTGCTAAACAAAGCAATGCAGTCTCACAATGAAAACAGATTTAGCATTAAAACTTCTTTGCCCTTGAAACTCACATTCACTGAAAAGCATTGAAACCCACATTCAAAGAAAATACATTTTGCCAGTGGCAGATAAAGATTATCTTTGGGTTTGGGCTGTTTTCAAATCACAGGCCCCTTGTACATGAAACATACACATGCTCTTTCATACACCTTCCTGATTGTATTAAATTATATTCCTTGTACAATACAGTACAGTTTTAGACAGCATTTTAAATGTATTGTTTTGAACATTTTTCCAGTAAACAATGAAACAAAATGCATGCACCAATAATGACAAAACTGCCCAATTCAGAACATTTCCATCATAAAAGTCCCACATAAAAGTCTACTCAAACTTCTACAGTCCACCAGTATCAATAAATATGCACAATCTCTGAAGAAGTAAAAGTCATCTAAATAATTCCACATTAAAGATATCTGTAACCAATGAAGAGGTTGCTGCCTGCAAACAACTTTATATTTCATTGTTTCATCTACAAATAAAGTGCCTGTTGCCCTTGAGAAATAAATTGCCTATGTTACACTAAAAACATGATAAGCTAGTAATATTGCAATAGGGAATGGATGGCAAACTGATAACAAGTTCATAGTTACTAGGTATCTTTGCCAAAAAGAAGTGCAGCATCCACCCCTTTGCAACACAGTACAGTATCAGCAATGCATCTATTTACTGTGGGAGTAGAACCCACAGCCTTCTTCATCAAAAGCAAGCACACTACCTGTTGTGCCATTAACAATGCAAGCAGATCCAGCATAAGCTAAACTAAACTTTTGCTCCCCTGCAGCTCTCAGCTCCTTGTAAAATCTACTCACTCAGCTGCATCTCTGAACTTTGCAGCACAAGAAATCTGGAAAAAGCCAAAATGTATTGGGGGGGGGGACAAAAGCCCAAAAAACAGGGACACATTTTAAACATTGCTTGTATAATGTTGGAAAGTTGCTAGAATAAAATGCTGTGTTACTACCATACATTTCACTGCCAAGTCTTGAATCTAGGACCCTGTGCAAAACAGTCAGAGCAACACACCACTATGCCAAATCAGCTATTTTGTGAAAGAGAGGAAGACTGAAACTCAAATGGCTACCATTTAGTAAATTCAGTTCTCACCATAGGTCTCAACCTCTTAGCAAAAAACACTTGGACAAAGCCAGTAATGGGGGAATACAGCCCCCAAACATATTTAGTGAATTCAGTTCTTACCATAGCTCTCAACCTTATCACAAAAAACCTGGACGAAGCCAATAATGGGAGAATACAGTCCAAAAATAGGGACACATTTCAAATATCCATCTTATAAACTTAGAAAATTGCTAGAATAAAAGGTTTTGTGTTACCATGTGCTTTCTGAAGAATATAAAGTCTGAAATTCAAATGCTTGTCATTTTTATTTAACATTTGTTAACCAGGAAAGTTTGACTTGGAACAAAAGCCAATTTTCACCAGAGGCCCAGGGAAAAACACTCTAGACACATGTCTTTATAAGATGGGAGGACACCAGAGCACCCAGAGGAAACCCACACAAACACAGGGAGGACATACAGACTCCACACAAAAGGCACCCCTGCCAAGAATCAAACTAGAGAACCTGTAGCTATCAGGCAACAATGCTACCACTGCACTACTGACTTTGTAAGGACACAAAACTAGAGAAACCACAGATTTTATGAGGAACAGAACAGAACAAGTATGAGGGAAAAATCCGCAAATCTTTTACAAATGGTGGTGGGTAGGGAATTCAGGCTCTTGCCACCTGGGTACAGGGTTCAAGCCTGTTCTCTACCCACCATCATATAGCACTTGGGGCATTACACACACGCAGGCACACACACACACACACACACACACACACACACACACACACACACACACACACACACACACACACACACCCTTTGTATTCCTTACTTCAAAGTCCATAAAACAGGTTGTAACATCCATTCAAAGTCCGTAAAACAAGTTGTAACATCCATCCACAGCATGTGACGATGCATCCAAGCATGTCCTTCCATCTAGCCTGCGACGACAAGAGAGCAAGTCCTTCCTGCAAGAGTGGAGCAAGCTGGGTTCTACCCAGCCTGCGGACATTGCAGTCCGATCCCCCTTCAAGTCTATGCAGTTGTAACTGCATAGACTTCTGGGATAGTGCTTCTGCATGCTCTCTTCCTAATCTGGACTGCTGGTGAGACAGTCTGGAATCTGTGCGCATGCTCCAGACTGGTTCACCAGCAGTCCGAAAATGCCATGAGTGCGCATGTGCGATGTTCCGTGACTCACGATTTTATTTTTGTATTTTCTTTTTTTTATTTTATTTTCTTCTTTTCTTCTTTGTTTACAGCTGGGGGGGAGAGCAGTCCTGCAGTCCAATAGCACAAGCCGCCCCTGAATACTAAACTATTCTTACTAAATGAACCTGACTACCTAAAGAATTTTTGTTCCCTAACTACTTACTAAATTAAGGCAAGCTGATGTGTGCTGAGCATCTTACCACAGCAAAAGCCAGATGATGTCTCTCTCTGTCTGTGTGGATGTCTGAGATGTATATCCTGTCAGAAATCTTTCCTGTCAAAGTCTAAAGTGCTGCTCCGAGGGTTCCAAAGAAACTAGATGCTGGTTAGAGGATGACATCACTTCTGGTCACCTGACTCTGGTAGAATACACACACATAGCTTTGCTAAGATCTGTGACAGCATCTGAAAGCTATAACACAATTTCAAACTTTCCACCTTTCCAGGGATCTCTTATAAAACATATATATTTGATCAGTTACAGCAGTACAACCTAATATAAGTGCACATATTCCTTCTGTCCAGCAGGACCTACCATTGATGCATTTTTAACACAAGTAGCTTTACAAGTAAATTTTTAAGTCAAACATCTGTAAAAATCAGTGTGATGGTCAAATAACATAAAAGTCTTTACAAAACTCCAGGTAGCTATGCTGGAATATGTACACATGTACTGCCCTACTCTCCCTGGCACAGATGGAAACATTATATTTATTATTATATTTCTCCCTCCTTTGAAAACTCAAGCCAGTTTTTCAAGTGATTCTGGAAAAACATTGCTTGAGAGAAATGGGCTTGTCTGGGAACACATTAACCTATACCTGTCTTGAGAGCCCATCTGCATTGGCACCTTAATAACTTGGCAGTTTGCTGGCTGGCATAATGTAGCCATGTTATAGGATTGTGATCTGTAACCACAGTGAATTTCCTTCCATATAGATAGGGCTGAAGTTTCTGTAGTACCCATACTATGGCTAGACATTCTTTTTCTACAGCTGCATAACATTACTCCCTGGGTTGGAGTCTATGGCTGAGATATACAACTGGGTGCTCTTCTCCCTCTGAGGAAGCCTGGGTGAGTATAGCCCCCACCCTATGGTTCAAAACATCCACCTGCACAACAAATTATTTGCTGTAATCTGGACTGGCTAGCACAGGGGGACCTCCAAAGCCCTTTAAGCTTTTGGAATGCCTGCTCACAGGCCTGGGGTCCACACTACCCTATCTGGCCTGTTTTTTCTCATCAGGTCTGTGATTACCAGATCCCTCTTGACTCTTCCTGCCACCCACTGCAAATACTCAGCACAAGGGCCTCCCTATCATGATAAGGCTTCATCATGTTAACATGGTACAATTTGCCTATCAGGTTTAATGTATAGTTACCATCTCTAACCTTACTTACCACTTCAAAGGGTCCCTCCCAAGCTGCCTGCAGCTTATTGTGTTTGGCAGGAATGAGCACCATAATCTGCTCCCCCACAGCATACTCTCTGGCTTGAGCATTCCTGTCATACCAGACCTTTATCTGTTCTTGGGCTCCCGCCAGGTTCTCCTGGGCCAAGTCCATGAACTCCCTAAGACTTGTCCTGACATTTAGGACATATGCCACAACAGACTCCTTGTGAGATTTACACTCATCCTCCCACTCATTATGAATCAAATCTAAAGGCCCCCACATCCTATGCTCATTCAGCAACTCAAAAGGTGAAACAAACCTGTGGATTCCTGGAGTACCTCTTTGTATGCAAATGGCAGGTGGGGCAAATATTTGTCCCACTCTCTCTTAAACGGGTCTGAAAATGCCCATAACATGGTCTTTAGTGCAGAGTTTAACAGCTGCACAAGACCATTAGAATGGGGGTGGTCTTTAGGTGCTTCACCACACAGTATTACCACAGACAAGCCAGCAGGTCTGACATGAAACTGGCACACCTGTCAGTCAGTATTTCTCTCAGGAAACCTACCCTGCTGAAAATCTCTAACAAAGCATTTGTCACATTCTCTGCCTTGATGGAGGACAGAGCCACTGCCTCAGAGTATCTAGTAATAAAATATACCACCACCAGGATATACCTTTTCCCTGTGGAACTTGGGGTACTCATAGGCCCCACAATATCCATATCTACTCTCTGAAACAGCTCTTCACTCACAGGCAAAGGCATCAAAGGAGGCTTGACCTTGTCTGCTGCCTTATCTACCTTTTGGTACTGCTCACAGATCCTGCAGTACTCTGTTACATCTCTTGCAATCCAAGGCCAATAAAAGTACTGCATAAATCATCTCTTGGTACACTTTATGGCCACATGACCTGCAAAAGCAATGTCATGGGCTATGGCTAGAAGTGCTAGACAGTTGGGTCTGGGCACTACCAACTGTGTATTACCTCACCCTCTAGCCCTCCCTCAGGGGTCCAGTCTCTGTACAGTAACCCTTTGTTACAATATACAGACTCCCCTTTTCCTTGAGAATCAGGTGCCTCATTAGCTACCTCACTCAAGCCTCATAAGGTAGGGTCTGAAAGCTGACCCTGTTCAGTTCTACCTTTGTGAATCTTTCTCAGCTCCCATTCCAACAGAAACCAGATCTCTTCTGACAGTGGTGCCTCACTGTCAGCCTGGGTACTACCACTCTCCTCTGTCCTTGCAGTCATCCTGTCCAGGGGAACATCAGTGCAGCAGCTGTGGCTCACTTTCAGGCTCACTGCTACAGAGTAGTTCCCTCCCTGAAATAGTCACCTCACTGCCCCCAGACTTTAGGTATGGGGCCTATCTGGGTCTCCCCCAGGCTACCTTAAACACATGCCTGTCTCCAAGCCGGATTGCATGTAAATGCATGCACATGAGATACTGCATTATTAAAATCATTCCATAGCAAGACATCTGCAGGGTTATCCCCATGCACACCTACCTGCTAGCTTCCTTTTCTACCATCCCAGTCAAGGTGAACCTTGGCCAAAGTTATTTGGAATGGGGTCTCTTCTAAAGCTCTGACTGGCGTGGACTGCCCAGGCAAGTACTGCTCCTCTTTACTCACTGCAGGCCTCACCATGGTTACATCAGAGGCTATCTCTCTTTTAGCAGTGGCCTGTCTTCCATCCACTAAGATAGGATAAAAACTTCAGTGATAATTTGGTCCCCTGTTGTCTCCAGGCAACTTACCACTGGCATGCTGTTATTCCCACTTGCTAGCTCCTTCAACTTTTCTTCCCCACCCTGCATCAATGGACATTTGTATGCAACATGGCCCCTCTGGTTACATTTAAAACATCTAACCCTTGGTTCTGGCTGTGTACCTGAACTAGTGGCTTTCCCTGTTACTGGTTTACTCTGTTGGGGTGGTTTAGGCTGCCCACCATGGGTTCCCCTATAACCACATGCACCGCTGGTTATCCCCTTCTTGTCTTCTTGTGCAGTGATGCCATGCTTGCTAAGTAGAGGTCCCCTTTTCTCCCCAGTTCATCTGCAGAGTTACATTCCCAGTCTGCCAACCAGATTCTCATGTCCTCAGGCAAAGTGCTAAGGGCTTGTTCCCTCACCAAAAGATCTGCCAGCCCTTCAAAAGTTGTGACCTGACACTCACTCATCCACCTATGAAAATAAGTGCTTAACTCAGCAATACAATCAGGTACACTTTCATCTTCCTTGGATCTATGCTCATGAAACTTTTCTTTAAGCTTCAGGTGTTAACTTAATTCATTACATCCAAGTGCACCTCCAAGCATTTCTACAGTTACCTCCTACTTCTCCTCTAGCCTTTAAATATTGCTTGCTCATATTTGTATTATTAATTCCAAAACCATGCTACATACTGTACAAGGTATCAGAATATTTTATCTTTAATCATATATGATAGCAAACACAATTGTATTGATATTTGACCTCTGCCAAGGAGTATTTGTTAGAACTGTAAGGTGATAACTTCATTTTTTTAAAAGCTCAAGCCACACTCAATGGGAGTTAAAGGTGCACACTCAAAACAGCTGTACTGGAGGGAATTAGTTAAAACATTCTAGTAAGCATTGTTTTACTTTATCATAGTTTAAACAATCAGTATCAGAAACAGCAGTTAAAGCTTTACCAAGGTGTAAGGGGACCAGGAACTGTACCCAGAGCCCTTGGTCAACATTACACTGTTTGCATACACTTTCAAATACATAAATAAAACTATTAAAATCCTCACCCTCTGTAAACTGTGGAAGGAATGTACTGACCTTTATTGCTTCTGGGTTTCGGTTACTCCCTTCCCCATTACATGCATGACCCTGCTGAAGAGTCAGCATCTGCCTCTCATGTTGGCGCTGTTTCACATTTCCTTCAGGCTCCAAACACTGCAGTCTCTCATTCTCTTCAACCTCCAATGCCTCAGTCTCTCTGCTGATTCTGAATCCATCTGTTTTGCCTCTTCTTCAGCCTCCGAATGCTGCAGTCTGTCTGCTGATTCTACTTCCAAATGTTTGGCTTCCAGCTCAAGTCCCTTTAACTCTAGATGGATTTTTAAGTCCTCTGAGGCAGAGGTGAACTGTCCTGTTTCTGAAGACTACACATCCCCATCACCAGACCGGTTGTCTTCTGGGTTGCTTGTTTGTGCTGCAGCTGTGACCAAGGCTGAAATCATTTCCTCTTTAGTCAGGTTGGCATGCACCATTCCTTTGGCTTTGCACACCTTGGCCAACTGGTTCTTTGTCATTTTGCTATAATCCTCTGCTGACATCCTTGCCTGCATTCCCTGACTAAAGTAAACTAACAAAAATAAATAAAACTGTTGTGAAAATTAAACTTTGTATGTTTACCTTGTGGCTGCTGAGAGTACACACATCTTCAGTGACAACTGCCCACCGGTTACTGAAGTTGAATTAATAGCCCACCCAGGTGCCACGAATATCTGATGGGTCCTTACTCCAGGCCAGTGATCATGGAGAGGGATGATCACTAAGAACAAAGACGGATTCACACAGTATTTTCAGATGCAGCTCCCCACAACAAGCATAATTTCCCTTAAGACCCCACAGAGAGCACTCTCCAGACTCGGAGCTCGGTGTCCTTGTTCCCAGTAGCTGACACACACACTTGGATATGTGAGTTTCACACACAAATATCCACATGGAAAAAGCTGGTACAGATTAACTACCTGCACCCCTTTCTGCCCAGATGCAGAGGTAATCATACTGCCACCAGCCAGCTATCCTAAGGTTCTCACAAAGGGTACTCAATTATACTTTGTAAAATTAATACTAATACAAATGGTAGGGTGTGACCAAAGTAGCAAGGCATTCAGGAGCAGCCACAGTGTCACTAAAACAAGCATAAGTACTCTCAAGATTTAAAAAGCATTCTTTAAAAGACCAGCCACAATGAAAGGTATTAAAATATTTAATGATTTATTTTATTTACATTTGTTTACCGGTAAATTCCGACTGGACGCAGGTCCTTTTTCAGTGGATGCCCAGGGAGAAAAGCTCCACATCATGTACATGATAAATAGAGATACAAAGTTGCAGCAATATTAAACAACATTATAGGTTGTGGCTTTAATACAATAACAAGTCATTGATTATAAACTAAGTCTTCATGCATACTGGTGTACTAGTTCTATGTCTGTAAGTGGTACTCAATTATCTTTGTTAAGCTAGTTTAGAAGATGGTTAGATTGTATTAATCTGACTAGACTATGTTGTTTGTGTCTTTCGGCTTTTCCCGGTTAGGGCTCGCCACAGCGGAACTCCGGTCTGCTAATGATTGGTAGTGGATTTTTACGTACCGTGTTACCAGCCCTGATGCACAACCTTTAACAAAGGCACACCCCATTCATGTATGCCTCCACACAGAAGACACTCTAGCTGAGAATCAAATGGGACAACGTCTTGCTATGAGGTGACAACGCTACCACAGTACCACCACCGCAATTAATCTAACTGGACTATAAAATGCGTTATATTTGTATAAATTTAACTAGACTGTAAAATGTGTTCTGTTTGTATAATGTTATGATGACTCCTGATCTATGTGTACATTGTAATGATTGTATATGAAACCACCTTTGGAGCTTTTCTCCCCGGGCCTCAGCTGAAAATGGACATGTATCTAGTTGGACTATTCCAGTCAACAAATGTAAAATAAAATAAAAATAAATAAAATAAATAAACAGTATATACAGTAAATGTTGCAAGTTAAGATAGTTTCTCACTGCTACAGGGTAGTTCCCTCCCTGAAATAGCCACCTCACTAGCCCCAGACTTTAGGTGTGGGGTCATTCTGGGTATCTCCCTGGCTACCAGAAACACATGCCTGTCTCCAAGCCTGATTGCATAATAAATAATAAAACAGAAAATAGTAGAATATTGAATGAAATAAACAACAGAGTTTCAACCACAGAGATATAACATTATTGTGATTATTCTTTTAATATTATCATAAGTATTTCTGTTTAAGATAAATCTAGTTTGATCTTTATCAATCATGGAGGGTACACTATGTTTTAATCTATTAGCATGAATTGCCATGAACAGTTTATAATCTATATTTAAAAGTGAAACTGGCCTGTATGAACAACAGTCAGTAGGATCTTTGTCAGTTTTTAAAATTAGAGAGATAAGGGTATATTTCCAGGAATGAGGAACTTTAGCTAGGTCATCCACTATAGACAAAAAACTTTGTGTAGTATGTCTAGGGCTTCTTTGGGTAACAGCTTATAAAGTTCAGATATGATCCCATCATTATCTGGTGCTTTATTAGGCTTCAGTTTAGAAAGTTGAGTTTGAAGTTCAGACATAGAGATCGATTTCTAAATTAAGTTCATTTGGTCATCAGAGAGTGCAGTTTTTATATTTTTTGATAAATGTTTTAATTATTTCTTCTGGATCTATTAATATATTGTTTTGATTGATTTTATAATAACAATCTCTAATTTCCTTTAGAATATCTTCTATTTATGTTACTTTTCTTTTCTTCCTATCTGACTAGACTTCTTTTATGTAATTGGACTTACTGAGTAATTTTGTTTTTGTGGCTAAATTGTGCATAGATTTTGGGTTAATAGAGACATTAATTATCTTAAACTTCTCAAGGATGATTTTAGTTTTATGGTTTAAGATTTCCAAGTATTTCTTGTTTAGTTTATTAATCTCTTCTGTATTATTATTTTTCTGTGTCTAATATTCTAATTTTAACTTATCAAGTTTTTCTTGTATTTCATGTAATTCATTGTCCCATTTTTTTTTTATTTGACAACCAGTTAGTGACTTCATTTCTACTATATTAAACACTTTTAAACATTTTATATATAGAAACATGGCATATAAAGCATGGAACTTCCTTATATTTCCTATGGCATATACCCAAAATAACATCTCTACCTCAAAGTTGAAAACTATGATCACATTTAAAGAGAAAAATCTTCTATATTGGTTTCAGTTAATGAAAGATGACAATCTACATTCTGTTGATTATATTAAGAACAAATGTAATTTAGATAAAGACATCTGGCTAGATGTACAATCCTGCAGACAGCATGTAGAAGGGGAGATTAAGTTAATGCAACCAAGGATAAAAGATCATATCCCAAAATTAATTGAATATCCAATATTCTTAATGCAACAAAATGCATTGGGATATGATCTCTTTTCTAAATTATATAGAGTTGTGAAGAGAGAAACAAAAGATTGTAATAACAATTATTGGAACTATTTTACCCAAATTAATAATAGATCTCCGAGTGAAGAAGATAAAAAAATAATTCTAATACCTTCTAAACATACAACTTCATCTCTTGGAAAGAATGTCTTTACTTGGAAATTTTTGCAATGATCTTTCTTCACACCACATAAAATTGAATTAATGTTCAAGCAGAACCAAGTTTGTTGGAGATGTAAACAAAACATTACAGTGAGCTGGCAGCACATGTTTTTGAATGCACTGTCTTATAACCTTATTGGAATAACATTAATGTATTTTTACAGGCTTTTTTGGAGATAGTTTTGTTTTATGTAAATCACTAATCCTTTGTAACACTTCTATTTCTATATGTGTTAAAAGAATGAAATATTACATTTTGTGTTCTATATTATCTACAGTGAGAAAGGTTATGACTTAGAATTGGAAGAAGAAATCTACGCTCTCCTTCAAAGAATTTATAAATATTGTAACTGTAGTCTGTCATCTGGAAATCGTTACAATTAAGTCAATAGCAACTAGGATTAACTCTTGCTACAAATGCATGGACAAAACTTAGAGATCTGTTTGACAAACAAAAATACCTGCATTTTAGATTTAATGTAATGTATAATAACTTAAATGACTTGATGGTTAATGGACACTGATGTAAATAGTGTTTTTTTCTTTTGTGTGTGAGGTTTAGTTGACATTTTTTTCATTTATTATGTTCACAAATCTCTGACTGTAAATATTGTTGTGATAATTTTACAAATTGAAAATCCAATAAAAACTTAAAAAATACTGATCCCTGACTACTTATTAAAGCAAGGCAAGCTGATGTGTGCTGAGTGTCTTACCACAGCAAAAGCCAGCTGATGTTGCTCTCTGTCTGTGTGGATGTGTGAGATATATATCCTGTCAGAAAGCTTTCCTATTAGATTCTAAAGTGCTGCTGCAAGGGTTTCAAAGAAACCAGATGCTGGTTAGATGATGACATTACCTCTGGTCACCTAACTCTGGTACAATACACACACAGAGCTTTGTTAAGATCTGTGGCAGCATCTGAAAGCTATAACACAATTTCAAACTTTCTACCCTTCCAGGGTTCTCTGACAAAACATACACATTTGATCAATTACAACAATGCAACCTAATATATATGCATACATTCTTTCTGTCCAGCAGGACCTACTGTTGATGCATTTTTAATACAAGTAACTTTACAAATGTTTTTAACTCAAACATCGGTACAAATCAGTGTGATAGTCAAATAACATAACATTCTTTACAAAACTCCAGCTAGGTATGCTGGCATATGTACAAATGTACTACCCTACTCTTCCTGGCACAGATGACATCACCTCATAACATCACATAATTCTGTACCCAGACTCAACAGCTTGAGCCTGGTCATTACTCATGGTTATCACATCATGTTTTATTATAGCAGTTGGTTAGATTTCTTTCAGTTTACTTCATAAGCTAGCTTTGACACTCTCATATTTTCCTACTCTGGAGAGCTCATTCTTGCCACTAGCTTGTATGTCTAAAAAAGTAAATAACTGAAGAACAACGTGCACTGCTATATGTTAGTTTGCGATTGCACTGGTACATAAACTATCATACAACACTGTTTTGCAGGCTCTAGAAAAGTTCAGTTTGCAATATATCCATACCTCTGCAAGCCAATTATATTTGACTTGTAAGGGCTACCATTTCATGATCTACATTGATGTCACCAATTTATAAGCTTTAAATCCACACTGCTAGCATCAGTTAATATATGACATCTAATGATTCTTCAGACTATACAATAAATGCACTCTCCTGCTATAGGTAATAACTGTCACCTTCCACATATGAAGAGTTTTACCCTATGTAGCTACTTACTACAGGATTAATCACTAGTTTCACAAAATGCTAACTGACTCAGACTTATTCCAGTGCAGTCTTGCCAACAGCATTTGAAACCTGACCAAAGTTCTTTTGCATATCAGCACTTAAAATATTTTTTCTAGGAGAATTTAATGTCATCTCTTCAGTGCCAATCCCCCTTCCTTGTCTTTATGTTAATGCTTCCTCTGACTAGACACAGTTGTTGTATGTTGTATCTTTCAGCTTTTCCCGGTTAGGGGTCACCACAGCGGAACTCTGGTCTGCTAATGATTGGCAGTAGATTTTTACGTACTGAGTTGCCAGCCCTAACGTACAACCTTCAACGAAGGTACGCCCATTCACGCATGTCTCTGCACAGAAGACGATTTAGCTGAGAATCGAACAGGACAACATCTTACTGTGAGGCGACAACGCTACCGCAGCACCACCACCGCAGCTAAAATATACTAAAATGCAATTATTGTTTACCCATACAACAAACTGTTAAATATTTCTTTGTCTATACTAGTTTGAGAAATAACTCTCTGAAAAGGTAAAAAACAATAATTAGTGCACCACTGCAATGCACACACATTTAAGCAAAAAAAAAAAATAAAAATAAAAAGATCAGTTACAAGCATTTGGAACTGTATAAAGTTTACACAAAACATCTCACTTTGTAATTTGAAATATACAGGTCAGCCATCTGTAAGGCTGGATGCCTCTTGGCAGTTTCTTTCTATTTAAGCTTCTAAGAATTTCCTCCTTGTTTAGATTCAAATGAGGATGATGTTCTTCATGTTCTCAGATTATTTTAGCTCTTGGAGAATGAAATGGAGTTCAAGAAGTTAGTTTCAAAATTAGATAACATGTCTAGGCATTGTAAATGTTGGAACATTTAGGCAACATATTTAGTTTTAGTTATAACAGCTTTCATTCCTTTCCAGTGAAAGCAATTGTTTTACTCAGCAAAGTTACATTTTTTTTTGCAGTTTTATACAACTTATACTCTGTGAAATTTACAGCCACAATTTTTATGAAAAAATAATTACATTTACTTTATAATACATTTTCTTTATATTATTTTGTGCTTAGGATGTAAAATTTTTTAAAACTGTAAATATGGTATAATATAAGGTAACCTATTACTTTATTACCTTCTATATTACACACCAGACTACAAAGCCAGCGAAAAAGATGCCACCAATCTTGTATTAAATAGTTTATTCACACTGAATAACACTCTGGTGCCTTGGCACAGCCTTCCTGGAGTTGCAAAATATGTAACACCATATATATATATATATATATATATATATATATATATACACACACACACACACACACACACACACACACACACACACACACACACACACACACACACACACACATATGTTCACTTATTGTATAAAGAGACTTTATATATTTTAAAATTTAATACATTATCTCCAGCAGGTTTAAATAGTGAATGTAACTGGAGGGTGTTTCTTTAAAGTGTATATATGATTATTTTAATTGATGGATGATTAATTAGGTGATTGTTTGATTAATTGCATTTAAGTGAATATATATGTGTGTGTGTGTATATATATATATATATATATATATATATATATATATATATATATATGGTGTGGCATATTTTGTAACTCCAGAAAGGCTGTGCTGAGGTGCCAGAGTGTTATTCAGTGTGAATAAACTATTTAATACAAGATTGGTGGCATCTTTTTCACTGGCTTTGTAGTCTGGTGTGTTTTAATACTTGTTTGGTGTTTTTTTATTTGCTGAGAGATGCCCAGTAGATCGCTGCAACAATTGCCATGTATTTTTTGAGATGATGCATCTGTTTCTGCTACTTTTTGTCCAGTTGGTGAAACCCAGATGGAACCGAGCACTTCTATATCCAATGCTGCCCCTGTTAAAACTTGGGAGCATCTGTAAGAAGAAGGAAGCGGGAAAAGATCTACAAACCCTTTTAACGAAGTGGGTAAGGCTAATACAGTACATCTGTCAACAGCTGACCGTACTAACTTAGAGTCACTTGAACAGCTGCTGTTTAGAGAAAATGCCTTGCATTATAATATTCGAGGCTTGCAGAGATATTTGGATATAGACATTACCCCTAGGGGGTTACATTTTGTAAAGAATCCTTTTGCTGCCTTTGATACCGCTGATGTAACTGAACTAGAGTTTGAGAAAAGATGGTGTGTAAGGGAATGGCTGCTTATACTAACGGAACAAGACACCCTAAAACAGCTTAAAGTGGAGGCTGAAATTGCAGCTGCTTATGATGAATTATCTGGGCAGTTGGGTGTTTCTAAGTTTGAACAATTGTTATGTTCTTTAAATATCAAGTTAGAGGAAAATTCTAGTGAAATTATACAACACAAAATCAATAAGTTACAAAGAGACATTAGAGACTATGACTCTGGTTTGGCTTTTAAGAAGGTAACCAATCAGAGAGGTACCAGAGGCTTGCTTCTGGGAGATCTAAGAAACACCAAAATGTCTCCTTTGCCTCTACAGATGGAACTAACACTTCTACAGGCTCTGATAATGAAAATACAGACTATCCACCTTTGCCTGCTCCACAACAATCTAATTATATAAATAATATGTTTCAGGGTCAAGGGAAACAACAGGGAAAACAGCAGAATGACTACAATCAACAAAACAGCTTTAAATGATGGTATGAAGGTAACAGAGGCTTTCAACACTTCAAACAACAAAATAAAAGGACTAAATATTGATTTTAAACATGTTTGCACAGACGTTAGCAGTATAACAAGATGTGTTTTGAATAATTGTATTATGAATTTATCTAGGGTTGATTTAAGTGATACTGAAATATCTGTTTTGAAGTATGGTTTAAAGTTTATACCAACAAATCAACCCAGAGCACATTTTATTAAAGCAGAAGTGTTTAAGTTAATAAGAAAACTGCATTTGGTTAATTATTTTGAATGTAATGGTGAAAGTATGTCAGTTAATGAAGAAAGGGTATCTGCAAGTGAAGATGAGTTGCTGGATTTCTTCTCTTGGAATTCTTCATTTGAAACAGCTGAAAATGTTAATGCATATTGCACTTTAAATACTGAAATGGTTACTTATACTAGCACTTTTATACCAGCATTTAATAACCAGGTGATTTTGCAGTTTTCTAAGACGCTTAATTTTGCATTAGAGAAAGTTTTGAAAGATTTTTCTTCCGAGAAGAAAGACATTTTGTATAATATGAGTAAGAATGAATGGTTGTCTTTATTAAATTTATGTAAAAGATCAGACATAATTATAAAAACCTCAGATAAAGACAGAAAAATTGTTGTTATGCACTGAAAACAATACCTGAAAATGTGATGGCCAAGTATATAGAGCAGTATATATTGATGATTTTTATCAAGCTATAATGAAGTTTAATGAACTAGTAGCCAAAGGCCAAAGACTGGGCTATTTTACAAGAAAAGATGCCCTAAATAAATGTAATGTAGAAGGAAGCGCAATGGTTAAGTTTTATTGTCTGCCAAAGACACATAAAAATGTGAGCCCCCCTCCTGGTAGACCCATAGTAGCAGCACAGAATTATTTTCTCCATAATATGGGAATTTTTTTACATTCCTATCTTTTGAACTATATAGTTAAGTTAAATTCTTATACTAAAGACACTTTCCATTTTTTAGATAAACTAGAAAATGTTAAATGTGATGAAGAATATTACTGGATAGTTATAAATGTAAAAAGTCTCTATACAAGTATTACCCATGAGTTAGGTACGGAAGCTGTTAGATTTTTTTCTAGGTGATAGTCCTGTTAGCAATTATGTGATGGAATTATTGTATTTTTGTTCGGCGAATCATTTTTTTGAGTTTAATAATCTCATTTATCATCAAGTACATGGTACTGCCATGGGTGCATCTTTTGCACCCATGTTTGCTAACCTGTTCATGGGTCTTTTTGAAGTTGGGTTTTTGTACAGATTGAATTTTTTTTAATAGTTATGTTATTTTATATTGTAGATATATAGATGATTTGATTTTTTTTTATGTAAGGGGGGTGCTGAAATAGCCCCCCAGTTTATAAGTGATTTAGACACAAATCGCTTTCAGATAAAATTTGATGGCTTACAGATAGGAAAAATAGTTAACTATCTAGATGTCACTTTGTTAGGAACAATAAGATAGTAACTAACATACACAGAATGGGAATTGGAGATTATAATATTTTGGATAGTAGCAGTTGCCATCCACCACATACTTTGAAGGCGCTACCTTATAATGAATTATTGAGAGTTAGCAGGCTATGTAACAATGAAATGGGCCTAGAAAAGGAAATAATAAAATATGTATTAATTTTAAGCAAAGGGGGGTATGATGAAAATGTTATTTTAGATGCCCTTCATAAAATAATAGCTACCAACTTACTTCATAATAGGCCTTTAGTAAATAAGATAAATAATAATAGAGAATTTAATACTGTGCAGGAATGTAGAAAAGTCTATTTTGTTACTGTATATAATATCTTAAGTGAAAAAATGATTGATGCCATTAGATATTATTGGCCCTACTTAATACGGAGGGGTAAAAATCTTTGTAGAACTATAAACATCTCTTTCAAGAGAAGAGGAAATATCAAAGATATGGTGGTATACAATAGATGTGTTTCACCTGGTGAAAAATTAAATCTGCAGGTTTTGGAATGTGGCACCTTCCCTTGTGGAAGGTATTCAGTTTGCCCCAACATTACCAAATGTTTTGAAAAAATAAATGGTGTAAAATTCTGTTCCAATTCTGCTTTTTCATGTATAACTAAATCAGTGGTATATGCTTTGTCTTGCCCCTGCAACTTGTTTTATATAGGGAAGACTAAAAAATATTCAAGTTATGGTTGCAAGAACATATTAGAGACATAAAAAACAATAATGCTATGAGCCCTACAGATTTACATTTTTTACTTGTCATAGCAGTGACTTTTCACTGTTACAAGCTTGTATTTTGGAACATATATCAGAAACAGATGAAGTGTTAATGAAAAAGAAATCATTGTATAAAGATACATCATATATTTTAAAATGTAATACATTATCTCCAGCAGGTTTAAATAGTGAATGCAACTGGAGAGTGTTTCTTTAAAATGTATATATGATTATTTTAATTGATGACTGATTAATTAGGTGATTGTTTCATTAATTGTATTTAAGTGAATATATGTGTGTATATATTTGGATGTATGGTGTGGCATATTTTGTAACTCCAGGAAGGCTGTGCTGAGGCGCCTGTGTGTTATTCACTGTGAATAAACTATTTAATACAAGATTGGTGGCATCTTTTTCACTGGCTTTGTAGTCTGGTATGTTTTAACACTTGTTTGGTGGTTTTTATAACTTCTGTATTACCCAGTATTCTTTTTCCTCAGTTGTAACCCCTGTGCTGGGCCTGAAAATGGTGCCACATGAATCAGTGTTGCTTGCTAGTAAACAAATACATTTGGGTAGAGACTTATTGCTATTTGTTAAACAATGTACACTTCCTTTTTACTTGACCAAAGTGCTACTACAGCTTTTCTCATCTCAGTTTTTACCACTTTTTCCCCATATGCTCTATTTGTTAATTGTCCCCGTCATTCTAGTTTAGTATAAACTTCTCCATTCTTATCTAAAAGTAAACTTTATTCTCATCCAGATATCACACAAGTGCAATAACTGAATGAAATTTTGTGTCTCCGGACTCAATGTGCAGACAACATATAGACTATTTTTACAGACATTTACACATATAACACCTAGCTATTACATCACGGACATGTTTGTAGACAGATTAATACTGCACATAATTAGAAACATTTTAACACTGTTATCTTCATTATTTATTTAATCTGTACCCTGCAAAGACAACACATTTGACCCTCTACCTGGGTATTCGATATGCAACCTACAGATGCTTCATCTTTAAGCCTTTCTACAAAGTTTTTTCTTTAACTGTCTACAAAGGGAGATGACACAGGCATATGGCATCTGCATCAGGGCTGATTTTGCTGTTTCAACAGGTCTGTACATGAAGCAATCATTTTGCATGATAGCTTTGTAGTCAGTCGTGGAGGCCAGCACGATAGATAATACTCTTCAGCTGTAAGAGATTTTTTGAAAAACAAACACATGATTTAAACCAAGCTATCAAGATGAAATACAATTTATCAAATTTTATTTAAATTTTACATTTGGTGACTGAGTAAGTGGACTAGCTTGAGGGCCATTTTCAGCCATGACCTGGGCCAAAGGCAATAAGGAAATTGAATTTTGCTGCCGCAAGTACAAAAGCATAAGTTAGATTAAACAAATGAACATGCCTTATTACCAGCAAGCAATGTATGAATATTACTGCAGTTAAGAATTAAATACACAATACTAATAACATCATTAATAGTAAAAAATATATCTATATATCAACATCTATATATATCATCTATATATATATATATATATATATATATATATATATATATATATATAGATGTGTGTGTGTAGTTACAGCACATTCAAAGTTTTTTACTTCACTTTTGTCTTGAGCTAAAATATCTATACATAACTCAGGTCAGCCTTCCTATAACTGCCTCACTTCTCTAACCCATTCTTTACAAATCTGGTATGCTCATCCATAAAAATCCCACTGCACAGTATTTTATTTAGCTACCTCCCATAACAACTCCTTCTGTAGACAGTTTTTCTAACACACTCTGCTTTGGGTGGTTGAAACCTAGTCCACTCAACCTCACTAAAACTTGAATTACCCTTCCTCCCCTACCCTACCACCAATCCTACCCACCACAACCTTTTCTACATTTATAAAAGACTTTTCAAACTCAAACGAACCACAAATAAAACCAGTCCTGTTGCACAAATCCAAATACCACTCTAGAACAGTATATTTAGCGCTTTCATCCACTTTTTATTGCGTGAACTTCTTCAGAAAAAACAGATTAACCCTACCCAAATTTCCTTTTTATACCTTATTTCAAATAACATATAGGAAATTACATCAAATTTTTTGTTATGAAATTAAAAATAAAAATAGAAATGAATAAATACATATGTGTATCCTGACCTTTGTAAAATACATTTCTTTATAAATATCCCTAAAAATAAGAAATGTTATGTACAAATAAATATAAAATGTAAGCATATATAAATTCATATGTATTTTAAAAAACATTTTAAATTTATAGTTTTATTTAATCCAGGTGCATTATCTGCACCTAGATATAACTGCCAAAATGCTTCCTTACACTCTAATACAAGCGGACTTGATTTAATTTGTGAGAATTTTAACTTCAGTCACAATAGCTCCTTTACTGTAAAAAGGGCTTTTGGAGAACTTTTACTTCCAGCTGTTGTACCCCTATATAAATCTTTGGTAATATCAGTTCTTTGGTAAATTCAGTTCGGAGTACAATAATGTATGTTTTATTGTAACAAATCACAGATAGCTCAAGTATAAAGCATATCACCATACTTTACATGTCAAATTCACAATGTAAAACCTTAACAGTATGAACAAAAAAGCTTCAACTTCAAGTGTGTTAAACTGTTTAATTAGTTAAACACCTGGACAAAGGTAGAAAAATACTACAGATTGGTATTAGAAGATCAGAAGGCTGTGCGTTCTACTGCTACACCAGGTGTTGGGATTATTCTCCCAATACTGACCACTGTAGTTTAGCGTAAAGGGGGTGCTGCACTCCTAAGTGTGTCATCTTCAATGAGACACTAAATTGAGGCCTCATCTGTCTGAACTGGTGGTGGTTTAGATGGATGCCAAAGATCCCACACCACTTATCAAAAAGTGTAGGTAAGTTCCCCAGTGTCATGGCCAAATTTCCCTTAGTCAGAAAGAATACCACCTAGGGTCTCCCCTGAAAAGAGGTGGGAGTATCCTGGCCAACAAGGTGTAAATAAAGATCAGACAACTGAGTCAATGATGACTAGTATGTAGCAAATAATTGGGTAGCTTATGTACTACAGAAGAAACTTTTGTACAAAATAGCCATTCTATGGTCTTTTATTAGTTTGGTCCCTTTGGAATTCATTGGCGTAGGGTTCAATGATCATTGCTTCAAAAATGCTTTAACATATCAGCAAGGTTTAAGGAGTCTGATCATTTGATATGATTGCTCTTGTATCTGAACAGTTAAAAATGAGAACTGCTTGCTAAGAAAGAAATACCAAGTAGTCCACATATTGCATTGCTAGTGACAGCAACCATCCATGCTTAATTTTGAGTGGAGTCTTCTTATGCATCTCTTATCACACTGGGGTTTCTCTCCTTTATAATTATGGAATTATAATTTGATATAATTAAAATTCTCTCAACTTCTGTACTCTTTGGGACATTTGTCAGCTTCTGTCTAAGTAATATAATGGTTTTCTGATATAATATTTATTCTTAGGAAATTATGTTGTAGTAATCTGCAAAGGTCACCTGGGAAAGCTACATTATAGGCATCTGTTCTGCATATAACCTAAGCAAAGTCATTGCATCTATCAGTTTTACAAGATTACATTCCATCAGTATCGGTGTGGCCCTGTTGTTATATTTAAGTAAGGCAAGTATCGGTGGTTGAAGTACCCTGCGGCTAAAGATTTTTTTGGGGGGTCAATTAATCTACAAAATGCTTGGTTTCTACCACTTTGAGGGGGGCTTTCTTCTGATGGCTTATTTCTGATGAGTGAGGATTGCACCATTTGCCAAGGATCCTTTTGATCACCAAAATTTCAGAAATTATATCTGGAACAGAGAGTCTTATTTTCCAGCTGCAATGTCTTATCAAAAATTATAGTAAGTAAATTGCCGATACGAAGCTTTACATAAATAAAATAAACTTTGTTAAGTTAGTGATTTACTGTGAAATAATTCCAAGGAAATGCGAGGAAGAAACTGACATATAGCAACACCATATAGTGTCTTACTTATCAAGCCCGTAAGGCATAACACTGAAAAAACAAATTTTCTAGTTATTAGTGACTCAGTAGTGAGACACACTATGTCCCACTGACCAAGCTGGACAAGGGGAAAGTCACACTCAGCTGCCTGTCTGGTGCCAGGATTTGTCAGATCACACATGCACTCAGCTCTCTCAGCAACAAGTACCATTATGACTCTGTCATATTTCATGTTGGAGTAAATGACCTGAGACGTACCTCACTGGGCTATATGAACTGAGCTTTCTGAGTAAGTGTCCCAGGCAAGTATGTCCCTTGCCTTGAGCTGCATACTGCTGTCACCTAGAATGACATCACAGTATAAACAATTTATTTATTTGTTTACTGGGAAAATCCAGCTGGACCAGGTCCATTTTCAGTGGATGCCCAGGGAGAAAAGCTCCACAATTAAGATATAATAAGAAGTTAATACAATGAGAAATATACAAAATGAGAAGACAATGGATTACATACAAAAAGTTAACAGGCAATGCAGGACTGAAATACAGTTAGATTAAATATTTACAAAGGTAGTATAGACAGTTTACATTACTAGTAAGCATACACTTAAAGAAGCACAAAGACCAAAGAGATTTATTCTAAGAGTATGTATTCCTATGCAAATAGAATAGTGTGAATTCTAGACTGAGGTTGTTTTAAGGAGAAGAGAAGGTATAGAGATTATCAAGTGATACATGAGCAGATCCATGTTGTCCTAAGATGAGATCTGAGTAATATTTTGAAGTTTGTGTTTGTTGTAGCAGAGGTAATATTAGTGGGGGGATTATTCCATTTCTTGGCTATGATGTGGGAATATAGGGCTTTACCTGCAGTGTTGTTAGCAGTAGTAACACCGAGGAGAGGTTTATTAGATGAGCAGAGAGAGCGACTGGAAGAGTAGAAGGTTAATAGCTGTTTGAGGGCTGGAGTTTTTTCTGGGTAGTTTATGATGATAAAGGCGCAGGTGAGTTGTTTGTAGGAAATTCAAGCCATTGAAGTTCTTTTAGTACTTGGCAGTGATGAGTTCCAAAGGGGGAATTGTTGGCAAATTTGGCAATTTTGTTATAGCATGACTAACTTGTCCAGATCTTCTTTTCTAGTATGGGTTAGGATTGGTGCAGCATAAGTAAGTGTTGATAAGAGGTGAGTTTGAGCTAGGGTGATTCCTGATTTCTCAGTGAGATAGTTTTTGTGCCTGTAAAGGATTCCCATTTTTTTGTGAACTTTCTGAATGGTTTGTGCTATGTGTAGATGAATGATAGGTTGTTGTCAATTTCAATTCCTAGGAGTTTTGTGTGGGTGGAAGGAGAGATGATAGTGCCATTCCTAGATGAGATAGTGAAAGCAGAGGGGGTAGATTTTGTTTTATTAGGGGTGAACAGGAGAAGTTTGATTTTATTGGGGTTAAGAATAAGTTGGATGTCAGTGATCCAAGTTTCAATAGCAGAGAAAGATTCCTGGGCAAGTTGTTGTAGGGTGTTGACAGATGGGGCTGCACTGATGAGAGTGGAGTCATCTGCGTATTGAATAAGTGAGGCTTGCTTAGAGGATGTGTATAGATTGTTTGTAAAGATAGAGAAGAGTAGTGCGTCTAATATTGAGCCTTGTTGTACTCCTTCAGAATTAGGGAGAGGAGGGGATAGGTCATTGTGCCATTGTACAGATTGTTGTCTATCTGATAAGTAGCTATTGAACCAGGAGATAGTAGGGGAAGTAAAGGATAGAGAATGAAGAGCATCCAATAGTTTAGGGTGTGAGACCATGTCAAATGCTTTAGAGAGGTCTGAAGGTAGCAGATACATAGTTGTTTATGTGATGATTAACCAGATTGGTGAAGGAGAGAAGAGCAGAAGTTGTACTATGTTGAGGGCGGAATCCGTGTTTGGTGGAGGAGAGAAGATTGTTTGTATTCAGGAATTGCATAACTTGTGAGTGTATGCATTTCTCTAGGATCTTAGGTAAGGGGGAAAGAATGGCTATAGGCTAATAGTTGGAAAAGTCGTAAGATTTACCATCTTTGTGAAGAGGTATAATGTAGGATATTTTCCATAGTTGTGGCACATAAGCTTCCTGAATGGACCTGTTTATTAGGATTGATACTGGATATGATAGTGAGTCAGCTGCTATTTTTAGGAAGTTAGCAGGAATGCCATCTGCTGCTAGTCTGGTAGGTTTAAGTTTGAGGGGGAGGTTTCTAATTTTAGATGTAGGGATAGGTGAGAGAGAGAAGGATGGTAGATTGGTAGAGTTGCTAGGAGAGTTCCCAGCAAATGAGGGTGGTGAGGTATTAGTGTTTGTTAGTTGGTTGGACAGAGTTTGGATTGAGGTTATGAAATGAAAGTTAAGTTGGGAAGCTATATCTTTGCTGTTAGTATAGTGGGAGGTGGGGGTGGGGGTAGCAGTTGTTCCAGGTTTTAGTAGGGAGTTGACACTATGCCAACATTTTCGGGGATTTTTTTTAATATTTGTCTTGGAGACCTAGGAAGTAGTTTTGTTTGTCTAGTTTGGTTTGTTTTTGGCTAGATTCCTAAGTTGTTTATACTTTTGCTTGGTATGAATGGAGTTTTCTTGTTTCCATTTCTTTCAGGCCTTGTCTCTGGTTTATAGTAGGGCTCGTGTGTTCCTACTTAACCATGGAGCATGGTTAACTTTAGTTTTAATCTTTCTTATTGGTGCAATGAAATTTAGAACTGAGATAAATATATCATTAAAGTAGTCTACTGCCTGATCCAGGTGGAAAATTCTCAGAGGCTGCCAGTTACATTGCTGTAGATTGTTATTTAGGTTGTCTGGGGTTAAGTTACGATCATCCCTGATGTGACTATAGATTATGGGATTAGGAGTCTTGGTACGTTTCCTTAGAAGGAAAGTGAGGAGATGGTCACTGAGAACATCAGGTAAGCATCCAGTGTGATAATGATGTTTGGGGTTATTTACTACTGTCCAGTCAATAATGGATTATTTATGGGTTTTTTTGTCTATTCTGGTGTGTTCTTGAATTAGTTGTGTGAAACCATAGAGGCTAATATTGTTAGTGGGGTTGTTGGAGTTGCAGGCTTGCCAGTCAGTATTGAGGTCTCCTAATAAAATTGTTTCTTGAAGGGAGTTTTGATTCAGCCATTGAAGAATCTCTTCAATAGCTGGAGAGTTATTTCCAGGAGGAATGTAGCAGCAAAAAATATTACTTTTTTATCATTGTTTATTGGTAGGATAGAGCCTATGGTTTTGGCATTTTGAAATGTTGGCAAATGGGTATGAAATGGCTGGAGATTTATTTCATTTTTGAATAGCATTGCAACTTCACCATCTTTCATATTTTCTTTATCTAGCCTTAAGATGTTGTAAACTGGTGGTAGAATTTCCTCACTAGGGATATGTGGTTTCAGCCATGACTCAGTAATGGTTAGAATGTCATGGGAGTAATGAGTAATAATAGCATGTAGATCTTGGAGTTTATTGGAAATACTCCTTATATTAATATTAATTATTAGTAGATCAGATTGAGGTCTATTGGGGAGGCCAGTAAAACTGGACCCTGGGTTTGGGTGTATGTCACCAGCGATAAGAAGTCTTTTACTGAGTTTGAATATGTGTTTGATAGCATAGGTAAGGTTTGAGAGTGATATATATATATATATATATATATATATATATATATATATATATATATATATATATATATATATATACTGCTTTCTTATTGGTAATTGTAGATAGGTGGATGTTAGAAGTGTGTAGCACAATACTAGTGTTAAATAGTGTTGGACAGACTGTAAAGTTTATGAGGGAGTTGGTGTGTTTTTCAGTAAGTGTTGTATGGAATGAGGTGCTGTTTAGGGGTAAGCTAGTTTGTATAGCTGTAATGTAGGAAAGGGAGGTGAGGGCTAGTAGGAGCAAGGGTAATAGGACATGCATTGTAGTTTATTTTGGATAGGTTAAATAGTGTTTGTTGCTGTGTGGTGGAGGTGGGGTTATGATGTGTAAGTTCTAGCATGGGTGTGGTGTTAGAGTAGGAGGTATTGAGAACTGGCTAAGACAAATGATTGGAGCAGAAAGTATGTCAGGTGACTAAGAGGAAGTATAAGGTAAGGTGTGGTGGGGTGTGTGGTATTTGGGGTAGGGTAGTAGGGTAGGGTTCAGACCCCCAGCAGAGGTGAGTACCAAAAAAAAAAGCATCAGAGAGTGAAGGTGAGGGCAGAACACTGATAGTAGTTTAATGAATGCTAAAATCTGTAGTTAAAGTATATAGGTAACAAAGACCAATAAAGTAGATGGTATTTAACTAAATTGTACAAAAGGAAACAGTAGTAATACCTATCACCAGTAAAACCCTAAGCTACAGATAGTTAAAGCTAACGTGGTGCACACATTATCTAATATACACCAATGACAGTAAAGTAATAGGAATGGGTTTTAAAAATGGCATCAGAATCACTCTAGGGCTAAATAAACTCTTTGAATGATGTGAGATGGGAGGGGGAAGGATAATATGCTAATCAAGGCTAACAGTTAGTAGATGGTGGAACCCCACAGGGCAAGCAGGCAATTACGAAAAACAAAAGCCAAATTCACTTAGTAGCTATTTAAAAACCTACAGGACTGAATAAAAAATCTCAAAAGCTGTTTAAAATCAAAATGAATACACAAAATAAAGAGACAGATAAAATGATAGTACAGGGAGAGGGCGGAGACCAAACCATAGGACTATGATAAAGTGGGCACCACATTAAATAACTATTAATGTAAAAAGAGTATTATGTATAGTATACAAGAGATTTAAACTATTTAGACATACACAGTAGGGCAAGTGAAGTAAATGCTTCCTTGATTTGTGCTTGTAACAGTAGGCTGTGTAAAGAAGGTGTCCTTTAGTTCCAGCAAAGTAACGGCACTGATAGGAAGCAGTAGAGCAAAGAGACTTTCTTGTCTAACTACCTGACAGCTCAGGAGCAAGTAAACTATTAGGAGAAATAAAAGAAAAAAAATTATTAAGGTTCTGCACAGAACTATGGAATGGATTTAACAGTTAGAAAAAACAATACTAAGCATGGAGTAAAATACATTATCAAACACACAAATAAGTAAGGAAAGAGGAGCAATTGCATAGAACCAAACTATATCACTAAAATGCTCTGAAACAGAGGAAAATTCTGCATTTTACATCACAGATTCGGCTACACAGTCTGCCGATAATGCAAAAGGACTGCACATTACATATAATCAGATATATAGTCTGCTGATAATGCTAAATGACTAAATGACTGCAAATTAAAAGAACAATCAGCTACACAGTTTGCCGATAATGCAAAAGACTGCAAAACAAGCAGTACAGTCGGCTACACAGTCTGCTGATAATATAAAATGACTGTAATTTAAATAGTACAATCAGCTACACAGCAAGCCGATCATGCAAGTAGCATTCAACTAATGTACTATAACACTGACAAAAATAAGAATGCTATCAATGTAGAGAACAGGAAATAGTACAATTAGAAAGGTACATATCTTTCCGATGAGACTACTAACAGGATTATAAAAAGAAAAATGGTTACAGAAATTATGAAAATATCGTATTACAAATATACTCTATACAGCAAAAGCAATAAAGGCTATCAAAGACCAATAAAGTGGATGTTATTTAACTAAATTGTACAAAAAGAAACAATAGTAATACCTATAACCAGTAAAACCCTAAGCTACAGACAGTTAAAGCTAACGTGGTGCACACATTATCTAAGAGATGCCGATGACAGTAAAGTAATAGGAATGAGTTTTAAAAACGGCACCAGACAGTCTAGGGCTAAATAAACTCTTTGAATGACATGGGATGGGAGGGGAAGGATAATATGCTAATCAAGGCTGACAGTTAGTAGTTGGTGGAACCCCCACAAGGCAAGCAAGCAATTACCAAAAACAAAAGCCAAATTCACTTAGTAGCTGTTTAAAAACCTACGGGACTGAATAAAAAAAACCAAAAGCTGTTTAAAATCAAAATGAATACACAAAAGAAAGAGACAGATAAAATGATAATACGAGGAGAGGACGGACACTAAACCATAGGACTATGATAAAGTGGGCACCACAGTAAATAACTATTAATGTAAAAAAGAGAATTATGTTTAGTATACAAGAGATTTAAAAAAATTAGACATACACAGTAGGGCAAGTGAAGTAAATGCTTCCTTGATTTGTGCTTGTGACAGTAGGCTGTGTAAAGAAGACGTCCTTTAGTTCCAGCAAAGTAACTGCACTGATAGAAAGAAGTAGAACAAAGAGACTTTCTTATCTAATGACCTCACAGGTCAGGAGTAAGTAAAACAGTAGGGCAAGTGAAGTAAATGCTTCCTTGATTTGTGCTTTTAATTGTAGGCTGTGCAACAATCTGCTCATTCTTGAAAATATCCTATCCTGGTTCTCCCACAACATACCATATGAGACACTTATCCTTGGTGATGTCAACATTGATTGGTCTAAACTCACAACTGACTATCCCCAACTCAGTATCCACCTACAAAGCTTCCACCAACTTATAACATCTCCCACTCACTTCCATAAAAATTCCACTTCCAGCTCCATCATAGACTGGATCCTTACCAATTCCCCCCACCAATATCACAATCCCACCACCTTACCTGACTCCCTCAGTGACCATCTCCCTACCACCATCTTAGGACATTACTCCCATATTCCTAAACCCCACCTTATTAAAGACTGTCGAAAACTATCGACTTTCAATTCATCCCAATTTAAGCATTCTCCACAACATAGATTGGTCCATCCTAAAACACCTCCCTCTAAACGATGCTGTAAGCACTTTCAATAGCATCTTCCCTCTAGGAAGATCAGAGTAAAATCAAATAATGCTCCCTGGCTCTCCAAAGAGACTAGGTCCCTTATGTTTCACACTGAACTGATCAAAGGAAGGACACTGAGGAAACTCGGAGCTATAATATATAACATTAAGTATCCTGTTTTTTGTTTATTTTGTTCTTTATTTCTTTGTTATTTATAGCACTTTGTGAACTGTGTATTTTTCTAGCTAGTTTCACTGTGTGTGAGGTATTATCTGGAAATTGTCCACTTTGATTAAGCATCTGTTGGGTTGTTTATTTCTGATAACTTGTTGCGGTTAAACTCTTTTTTCTAGAGGCTCCTTTAGCTATTTAAAACTTTCATTTAAAGGCTCACTGCTGCTTTTCAGCTGTGAGATACATTTCTGCAGTTTGTTTCCCATCCCCTCCCTCCCTGTTGGTATAGTGTTTTTATAGTTGGTAGCTTTGCAGTTGCCCGCCCCTAGTGTACATTTGATCTGGGACCCTCCTCCCAGTCTAGTGTGTCTGTTATTCTAAAAGTGTATTAGTTCTGGTTTAAGCACTTGGGCTTCAGGCCAGTAATTTTACATTAAGAGGGTTCGTGGTCTGCACTCTTGTGGGAGGAGAGGCTGGACTCTGCCCTTCTGAGCTGGGAATTTCTGGTTAAAGGCTTATAGTGCCTGCATATTTGAACTGCTTCTTACTGTAATTGGTACACCTTGTTTGCTGTAGCATAGACTAGATCCAGGCCTGCTGAATCTATCTTTGTTTGTATGCTTGTTGTTTGTTTGCTTGTTATTTCCCCGAAAAGCTAATTCCACCTAAAACGTGGCTTTTCAGCACTTCTGTGGATCCCTAGTGATATCTGCATTGCTTACTGTACTTATTTCCTTGTTTCACTTGAAAGAAAGTTACTGTTTGTCGTTTTTGCATTTAAGTTACCTGTAACACATTGCATTTAAGTTACCTGGCACTTGCTCACTAAAGCAATTATATAAGTCAGCACTAAAAAAATTAAAATCATTACACCCTCACAAACTCCCCTTGAGTACCTTGTTCCCCATTGGCCCTTTTTTTCAGTTATAAAGGAATTCCCAATACTATTCTAGCAGTTAGTTCAGGCCAGTTATTTTACATTAAGAGGGTTCGTGGTCTGCATTCTTGTGGGAGGAGAGGCTGGACTCTGCCCTTCTGAGCTGGGAATCTTGAGGCAATGTTACAACTGTCTCATGTACACAGACAACCCTCTCCTCCTCCCAACAAATTCCAACACATGTGAGAGATGCAACCATATAGCCAGACTGGAGGCTAAGCTCTGTCAACTCAGTAGTGGCGTAACCAGTCAGGAGGAGAAGGAAACCACACTCACTACAATTCCAGTCTCACATAGACCTACCATGACAGCAAACCAAACACATAAACACACAAAAACATACTCGGAGGCTTTAAATAAAAATCTGTCTAAGCAGCAGAGACCTCCAAAGCAGACACCCAAGCAACTGCTACCCCAAAACAAAACACATGCAACACATAGCTCACAAAGCCAGTGTGCCGGACAGTCACAGCCCTTAAGGCTAAACAACACACCCGATACACTTGTAATAGGTGACTCTATCGTCAGGCACACTGACGTCCCGCTCACCAGGCTGAACAAGGAGAAGGTCACGGTGAGCTGCCTGTTGGGCGCTAGGATCCGCCACATAACACAAGCACTCAGGTCACTCCAAGGCAAGTACAAATATGACTCAGTCATTGTCCATGCTGGTGTGAATGACCTGAGATGTACCTCCCTGGACTACATGAAAAGAGACATAGAGGAGCTCTCTGAGCATGTAGTCCAGGCCGGTATGACCCTGACCTTGAGTAGCATCTTACCCTCACCAAGAATGATGCCACAATATGAAGACAAGACGATCAATTTCAACAATTGGCTTAAGTATTGGTGTCATTCAAAGGGGATCCAATGCCTGTCAGCCTGGGATGACATGCTCGACAAGCCACGATGATTCACTGGAGACAGCTTGCACCTGTCACCCCTGGGCTTTCGGATATTGGCAAAGGCTCTTGCTACCCCCATAGTGCCTTTTTTAGGCAAGGCTCAAAAGACAAACCCACCTCCATAGGTATCACAAGGGATAAGAAACTAAGAGTAATGCTACTCAATGCCAGAAGTCTAAACCTCAAGATGCACACACTCAAAACTCTCCTTAGCATGGAGAACATCGATATCTGTGCAGTAACAGAAACCTGGTTCAAGGCTCCCGAGAGCACCCCAGCACTACCAGGTTATACCTCATACCATGCTTTTCAGCCCCAAAACTTGGACCGAACCACAAAAGGAGGGGAGTATCAATATTCGTCAAAGATACCCACACCTCCAGGTTGGTGGTACAGCACAAAGCATCAGAGACTATCCATGTGCAACTAACAGTGGGTAAAACTGCCTTCCAGTTGATAGCCTGCTACAGACCACCCTCCCAAACCCAGGAACCCCACTCAGCCTTCCTGAGAACACTGGAAAATATGAAGGTCTCTCCAAACACCATTATATTGGGCGACTTCAACTACCCAAACATAGACTAGGAGGCTGAAACTCTGCAGTTGTGTAGGGTACTATCTACCCTACAAAGGGGTAGGGCAATCCTGGTTCTGGCTTAACTGACAGTTTCAGTATGACCGTTTATTGTTTTTAGCTTTCCCTATGCATTTCCTAGAATTTATAAACTCAAATGCTATGGAACAACTTGTTACCACTCCCACAAGAGGGGAAAACATACTGGACCTGATCATCACCAACATGGGGACTTTATGTTCCAGACCAGAAGTGTATCCCTCACTGGTAAGATCAGACCATAAACTAATCTCACTGGATATTCACATCCCGATCCCACCCCCTACCCAGAAAACCACAGTGAAAAACTTCTCTAAAGCAAATTTCACACTCCTCAAAACTGAGGTGGAATCCTTCAAAGCCCCCGGCCTGTGGAAAATACGGCCCAGACAGCAGAATCCTTTATAAACGCATTCTATGAACACCTTCAGGAATGCATGGATCATGCAATCCCAAATAAAACCAAGACCCAATCCTCCAAGGCAGACGTCCTGTCTGGTGGATCCCAGCCATAAACAAACTATACAACAGAAGTAGGAAGCTACTACATGATAGAGCAAAATCCCAAAAAGGGAAGGCATCTCTGATCAGTATTAGCAAAAAACTACAGGCACTCATAAAATCGTCTAAGGCCAGCTTCGAGAGAAAAATTGCACAGGACACTAAGGATAATCACAAGGCTTTCTTTAGTTATGTTAGTAACCTGGGTGGTAATTCCCAGATATGCTCAGAATTAGTCCAAAATGACAAAAAATACACCAAACCCACAGACATTGCCAACATGCTAGCTGACAGGTTCAGCGCAAACCCCCCCCCCCCAACAAAAGGGCAAATATCTATCCCAGCAGAGTGCTGCCCCCCTGACATCTCAGATGCTCAGGTAAGAGCCGCCCTCTCCAAAGCAAAAAACACAGCATCAGTGGGACCAGATGGTGTCCCGGGCTGTGTCCTACATGAACTCCAAGAAGAGCTAAACCCAAACATAAAACTACTGTTCAATCTCAGCCTTACTGCAGGATATGTACCCAAAGAGTGGCGTACAGCAACAGTGGTCCCTGTCCACAAAGGTGGTGCCTCAATGGATCCTGGAAACTATTGCCCCATAAGCCTGACTAGCTTGGTCTGCAAAGCTATGGAAAGGATCATCATGGACCTCATAAATAAAGATATTGGGGACTTACAGACACTGGATCCTACCCAGTTTGGCTTTGTTAAGGGCAGATCCTGCCTCTTAAACCTGGTCAATTTCTTTGAAACAGTCACCAAGGCAATTGACGAGGGGAAGGTGGTCCACACAGCCTACCTGGACCTCACAAAAGCCTTTGATACAATACCCCACTCGGGCATTATAGATAAGCTCACCAGCTTAAATATAAACCCCTATGTCACTAGATGGGTTGCAAACTGGCTCAAGGACAGAACCCACATGGTTAGAATTGCTGGAGCCATGTCAGACTCAAAACCAGTTACAAGTGGCATCCCACAAGGCTCAGTCCTGGGACCTCTCTTGTTTGGGATATATTTCTCGGAGGTACAGGCCAACACGGAAGGACTGTGGCTGACCAAGTTCGCAGATGACTGCAAACTGGGCTCCATAATCGACTCTCCAGCTGACACAAGCATCCTCCAAAAGGGCCTCATAGAAACAGACAACTGGTGCCAGAGCCATGGCCTCAAGCTAAACGCCAAAAAGTGTATAGTCATCCCCTTTGGCAAAAACAAAGTGCCCACAAATTACCACATAGGTGGTAATCCATTAAGTACAGAAGAAGTAATTAGGGACCTGGGGACCCAAGTTGATAGCAATCTCTCATTTGACAACCACGTGGCCAAAGTGGTTAGAAAAACATTTTATATAGCCCACCTAATCATGAAGGGATTCACATCTAGATCAGGGGAGGTCATTGTGGCTCTTTACTCATCCCTCATCAGACCCATAATTGAGTACAATGCCCCTTTTGGGATGTACCTTACCAGATACCTGCAGCAACTGAAAAGACCCCAAAAGTACCTCACCAAGAGGATCAAAGGGCTCAAACAGATGCCATATGCTGCCCGGTTAAAGAAACTCCAGCTCTACTCAGTGACATACTGCCTGCTCAGAGGCGATCTGTGCCTGACGTATAAAGCTATGTCCAACCCGGAATTAATGGACATGCCGCACCTCAGAAAATCCAAATCCCATCAAGCCACGCGCTCGAGAGACTTGAACCTCAGCACTGAAATAAATAGAACATGCTGGAGGGACAGATTCATAACCCAGAGGCTCCCTTTACTCTGGAATATAATCCCAGTCCAGGTTAGGCAGAGTCCCTCATTGACTCTCTTCAAGAGGAATCTTGATGAGTGGATGGGAGATCATAGGTTTACCCTGGGTATCACTTCTGTGCCACTGTTAGACAGAGGCACAATATACTAGCCTCGAAAAAGGGCATATCAAAATTAATTTAAAATGGGTGGCGAAAGCCAAACACACTCTGGCTAGGCTTATAAATGCCCTAGAGCAGATAGCCTAGTATGAACCTATGAACGTATGAACCTATGAAACAAAAAGATTATGCTTGGAAAACCTGGACGAAAACTAAACAACCACCTTTTCTTCAAAAATACAGGCAACTGAGGAACCTTGCAAAAAAGCATACAACTAATGACAAAAAGTTATACTATATATCTGCTCAGCTTAACAACAAATCCAATCCTCAGAAATTTTGGTCAACTCTCAACAACATCCTCTATCCTGGAAAGCTCTCTAATCCCTCCCCATACCCTAACTCTTCCTCTCAGGAAACAGCTACTCTCCTGAATAAACACTTTACCTCTAAGCCAAACTCTACTTCGACACCTGCCCCTCCAAGTCCCACTAACACAACTTTGTTTTCTTTTGAGCCAGTTCCCATTACTTACATCAAATCTCTACTACTCAAGCTAAAACCTTGCCCTCCTTCCACTGACAATCTATCTCCTACATTCCTCAAACTTGCTGCTGACTCAGTTGCCTATCCTATATCAATACTAATTAATCGATCTATTCTGGAATCAACTGTCCCCACCGTTTGGAAATCTTTCTTCACTATCCCTCTTAATAAAGGTGGAAACTCCACTGACCCCTCAAACTACCAACCCATTGCCATTCTGTCCTCCCCTCCAAGATATTAGAAAAATGTATTCACTCAGAGCTTCTCAATCACCTCCTCACACACCACTTACTTACCCCTACTCAACATGGATTTCATCCTCACCACAGCACCACTACTTCCCTCCTCTTCTTCACTCATATCATTGCAGAGGCCCTAGATAACAATAAACTCATTTCCTGTCTCTTCCTAGATCTCTCCAAAGTCTTCAATACTGTCTCTCATCCTCTACTACTATCCAAACTCACAAATCTCCACCTATCCCCCTCCACACTTGCCTGGTTTAATAGTTACCTATCTGGCAGGGAACAATTTGTCAAATGGCTCTCATCCTCCTCACCTTTCCTTTCCATCTCCACTGGTGTTCTCCAAGGCTCCATCTTGGGACCCCTTTTGTTTAACATCTTCACCAATGATCTTTACACCTCATGCAAAGAATCCTCCCTTATTCAGTATGCCGACGACTCCACACTTATATCCATCTCAAATAACATTCCTGAAATTCACTCCCTGACCCAACAGGCCCTACTATCCACTGAACAATGGCTCTCTCACAACTTATTGATCCTAAATCCCAAAAAGACCAAACTCCTACTTTTCCTTCCAAAAATACCAATAATGCTTAAACACAAGCAGTCCAACTGTGCAGAAAATTTCTTTAATTCTGGTACCTCGGCCTTCACCTTCTCATGGAATACATTTATGATTCAAACAACACCCCTTTTATAACACATCTTCAAAACATTTGCATAAATAATTGATTCAATAAAACAATTAAACATTTTCAGTCAATTATTTTAAACAAACTTTGCTTTTACCAACAAGATTTTTTCATGGCTCATTTTGAGAATTCATTTATTTATTCAAAGAGTTTTTTCAAGAATAAGGTGGTGAAATATAAGAGATTCATTGATGATATCTTATTTCTATGTAGGGGTGACCCAAGTGAGTTTGAAAAATTTGTTTTGGAGATGAGGGATGACCCATGTGGTTTGAATTTCACACATTTAGTAGGTAGAAAGAATATCCAGTATTTGGACATCGAGTTGTATGTTGGGTCTGACAATAGGGTACAATATAAACCCTTTTACAAAGCCACAGCAGCGGATAATTTTTTGCATGCATCTAGCATGCACAGTGATTGTCTTGTAGATTCCCTTCCATTGGTAGAATTTAAACGTATTGGGTCCAATACTTCTGAACTTGGAAGGATTGGGGTGGAGTTTGACAAAATTGAGAGAAAGCTTATTGAAAGGAGTTATTCTAGGGCGACAATCAAGTCAGCTAGGGCAAATGTAGAACAGGATTTGGGTTTAAGGAAGTTAGACAGGAGGAGACACTTGTACACCAAGAAATGTCCAAATGAACAGATGGGAAATGTTGGGGATGAAGGACAATGTGAGAAAATATTTTTTGTCACTAAATATTCTCAATTTTCCTGTATTTTGAGAGAGACAGTATTAAAATTATGGCCCATTGTTACTGGAGATGACAAGGTGGGGAAGTTATTTCCAACAACGGTTACTATTTCTTATGGTAGATATCCAAATTTAAAAGAAATATTAAATATTAGAAGTAAGTTGATGAGCAATACTAAGAAAGGAACCTACCAATGTGGCAATTGCAAGGTGTGTGTTAGGGTCAGAAGTCTTGATGGAACCAAAATTAATAATATATGTTATAATGCTCTGGAATATTTTGATTGTAATTCATCGGGGGTGGTTTATATTATAGGTTGTGGTTGTGTCAAACAGAAATAGTATATTGGACAAACTAGTAGGAAAGTTAAACTCAGAATTCTAGAGCATTTGGGAGACATCAGACATAAAAGATGAGTTAGTCCGGTGGCCAAGCATTTTTGGGAGCAGCACAAAGGGGTTCCTGAAGGGTTTATTTTTTGTGTTTTGGGGAAACCTAAGGTTTTTGGTGAGAATAATGCATGCTTTCACAATAAATTATTGGAAATGGAGTCTAGATTTATTTTAAATTATAATACTCTTTTCCCAAATGGGATGAATTTGGAAGTGTAAAATCAATACTAAATTATATAAGGTAACAGTCATGTTTAAACATATTAAATGCAAAATGGTTTGGAGTGTATTAAATATAATTATCATATTCTTTTATACATAATTTTTGTATTAAAAATCAAAAAATACAAAGGTCATTGTCATGGAAGATAAACTAATATTAGCATATTTGATACACAATACATATTTTACATAATGAGGTGAAGTATGAAATTTTAAAGGTGAAGTTGGAAACTTCACATGAAAAAATATTGTTGGTAAAAGCAAAGTTTGTTTAAAATAATTGACTGAAAATGTTTAATTGTTTTATTGAATCAATTATTTATGCAAATGTTTTGAAGATGTGTTATAAAAGGGGTGTTGTTTGAATCATAAATGTATTCCATGAGAAGGCGAAGGCCGAGGTACCAGAATTAAAGAAATTTTCTGCACAGTTGGACTGCTTGTGTTTAAGCATTATTGGTATTTTTGGATTTTCATATTTTGGAGTGTGTTTTTGGTCCTACTTTTCCTTCCCCATTTTCTTTCTCATCACAATACCTCCTTTTTTATTACATCTTCTAACAATACAAACATCCAACCTGACACCCACACAAAACTCCTAGGGGCCATTATCGATGATGAACTCAAGTTCAACCTACACATACTCCAATGTATAAAAAAACAAACAAACCAGAAACTATTGACTGCTATATTGGAACAAAAAATTCCTAACCTCTGAATCTAGACTTACCCTGGGCCAGGCACTCCTCCTCCCCTCCCTCTTTTACGCCGCTCAAGTTCTTACCAATATCCAGGCCTCCAGTCTAAACAAACTCCAACAGACTTACCATAAAATAACCAGATTCATTACTAACTCCCCATACAACTCACACCACTGCATTTCTTTAAACTCTCTTCAATGGATTGAACTTCCCCAATTTCTGATATTTTATCAATTTCATCTGCTACACTCTATTCTTTATAAACCCTCCTTCTGTCCATCTCTATCTTCCTTAGTCTCCATCTACATCCCATCCCGGACCCTCTATACTTCTAACCAACAATTACTTGATATCTACCACCCAAAAAGGTCAGTAGGCAAACTACTCTACAAACACTCCCTTGCCCATGCTTGGAACAAACATCCCCTTGACTTATGTTCAATCTCCCACACCTCACACTTTAAAAATGAACTAAAAGCTTATTTTCTCAATTCCAGAACCTGCCCTTGCCATGACCCTACCTAGTCTTCCTTCCCTTTATGTACCCTCAAAAGGACCATACTTAGTACCTCATTACACCTCTCTCTCCAATGTGTCTACTATGCATTTGCATAATTTTATACAAACAAAAAATGTTTATTATTGACCTATTGAACTATATCAATGTAAAATTGTTACTTAGCTTCTTTTTAATGCAACTTTAACTTTAGGCATGTAACCCAACATATGTGAATCTTTTTGCTATAACTATTATATCAATATTGTTTAAAATTATACCTGTTTAAAATGTACTACTGGAGCTTTTCTCCTCGGGTCTCCACTGAAAATGGGCCACAAGCCCAGTTGTTCAAACCCGGTTAACAAATGTCAATAAATAAATAAATAAATAAATAAATAAAGAAGACGTCCTTTAGTTTTAGCAAAGTAACAGCATCGATAGGAAGAAGTAGAGCAAAGAGACTTTCTTGTCTAACTACCTCACAGCTCAGGAGTAAGTAAAACAGTAGGGCAAGTGAAGTAAATGCTTCCTTGATTTGTGCTTGTGACTGTAGGCTGTATAAATAAGACGCCCTTTAGTTCCAGCAAAGTAACGGCACTGATAGGAAGCAGTAGAGCAAAGAGACTTTCTTGTCTACCTACCTCACAGCTCAGGAGTAAGTAAACTATCACCAGTAAAACCCTAAGCTACAGACAGTTAAAGCTAATGTGGTGCACACATCAACAAAATACTCTACACCAATAGTCAGCTTCTCCCTAGTTAGATCTGACAGTAAACTAATCACCTTGGAAATCCACCCCACCCTGCAAAGATAACCACCATGAAACACTTCTCCAAAGCTAAGTTTGGGCTTCTAAAAACAGAGGTGGCTAACTTCACAACACCCATGCAGATGGAGAATAGTTGTATGACTGCCGAATCATACACTAATACACTGTACGAACACGTACACAAATGCATGGATCTCGCCATACCCAATAGAGCCAAGATGCTCTCCTCCAAAAAAGGAAGCCAATCTGGTGGTCCCCTGCCATAAACAAACTGTACAACAGAAGGCGGAAACTGATGCAGAATAAGGTGAAGTCCCAAGACTGGAAAAACTTCCTTATCAGGCTCAGCAAAAAGTTGAGATCCCTCATCAAATCCTCTAAAGCTAGCCATGAAAACAGAATTGCAGCAGATGGTAAAGACAAGCACAAAGCCTTCTATAGTTATGTAAAAAAATCTTCACTGCAATACCCAGATTTGCTCTGAGCTACTGCACAATGGTACCTCCTATTCCGAGCCATCAGATATTCCCAGTATACTGGCAGACAGATTCAGTGCCAACTTTACCCTTCTCACCCCCCCAGAGGACCAGTCACAATACCAGTAGATTGCCAGGCACCCACTGCTGCACAGGTTAAACAGTACTGTCCAAGGCCAAGAATACAGCTTCTATGGGACCTGACAATATCTCTGGCTGTATTCTACATGAACTGTAGAGTGAACTGGCACCTCACCTGTGTGCCCTGTTCAGGCACAGCCTCACCTCAGGCTTTGTCCCTACTAAATGGTGCACTGCTACAGTCATCCCTCTCCACAAAGGAAGAATAACTGCAGACCCTGGGGAACTATCGAGCCATAGCGTGGCAAGTCTGATATGCAAAGTTATGGAACGCATCATCATGGACCTAATAAACAAGGATATAGGGAATCTCCAAACTCTGGATCCCACATAGTTTGGCTTTGTGAGGGTAGATCATACCTGCTCAACTTGATCGACTTCTTTGCATCACCAGAGGTGTGGATGAAGGCAAGGTGGTTCATACAGCCTACCTTGATCTGGCCAAGGCCGTTGATACCATTCCCCACTCAGGAATCATAGAAAAACTCACTAAGCTAGGATTTAACCCCTGTATCACTAGGTGGGTTGCAAACTGGCTCACAGATAGAACCCACAGTGTGAAAGTAGCTGACTCCAAGTCAGACTGCCAACTAGTCACAAGTGGAGTCCCACAGGGTTTGGTCCTGGGTCCTCTCCTGTTTGGTATCTACTTCTCTGAAGTCCATACCAATGCAAAGGGACTCTGGCTGATACAGTTCACAGATGATTGCAAGTTAGGAGCTATTATTAATTCCCCAAGTGATGTTGACATCCTGCAGAATGGCCTCACTGAGACCAACGACTGGTGTCAGAACCATGGCCTTAAGCTCAATGACAAAAAATGTGTCATCATCCCCTTTGGGAAAAACCCAGTTCCCATGAATTACCACATTGATAGTAGTCCACCGAACACAGAAGGCATTATAAGAGATCTGGGAACACAGGTTGACAGCAACCTCTCTTTTGATCACCACATTGCCACTGTGGGCAGAAAGCCCTTCTATGTGGCACATATCATTACTGAGGGTTTTGCATCCAGGAAGAAAGAGGTTATTGTCTCCCTTTACTCTTCCCTCATTAAGCCAATCATTGAATACAATGCCCCATTTGGCATGTACCTCACTAGACACCTGCAACAACTGGAGAGGCCACAAACGTACCTCACAAAGAGGATCCTAGGCCTTAAACACTTGTCTTATATGGACAGACTCAAAAAACTCCAGCTATTCTCTGTCTCATATCGCCTACTTAGAGTTGATCTCTGCTTGACTTACAAAGCCATGTCTGACCCAGCTCTGTTAGAAATGCTACATCTAATGAAATCCCAATCCCTCCGCACCACATGCTCTAGAGACCTCAACCTCATTACCACAATTAGCAGAACATGCTGGAGGGACAGATTCATAACCCAGAGACTGCCCATGCTATGGAATAGACTTACCATACATGTCAAGCAAAGCATCTCACTGACCTTCTTCAAGAGAAATCTTGATGAGTGGATGGGAAACAGAAAATTCACCATGGGGATAACTCCAGCGGCTCTACTCGACAGAGGCACTGGGAACTAAGATCAGGTGGCACTATGCCAGGGAAATCCTATGGCTAGGCTTGTAAAGGCCCCAGGGCCATTAGCCTAGTGCACCCCTATGAACCTATGATTGATTTCAACAACTAGCTTAGTTGTTGATGTCATTCAAATGAGATCCAGTTTCTGTCAACCTGGGAAGCCATGGTTGACAAACCTCACTGCTTTGCCAGAGATTATTTGCACCTGGCACCTCTAGGCTTTCAGCTGCTGGCAAATGCTCATGCCTTCCCCATAGTGCCTTTCTTAGGCAAGGCCTCAAAAACTAACTTATTGGCATGAAATTTCCCAACCATAACAAAATAAGGGTCATGCTGCTAAATGCTAGGAGCTTAAACCAAATACTGCACACCCTGGAAGCACTTCTATCACTGGAAGATGTGGATGTATGTCCAGTCACATAAACCTGACTCAAAGCTGTAGAGAGTACCCTGGTCTTGCAAGGCTACCATGCCTTCCACACCTTCAGACCACAAAATAAATGTGCAAGAACCAAAGGCGGCAATGTTTATATCTATACTGGAGATAAATTCACCTCCTGTCTAGTTAGACTGGACATTTCCATGCAGTTACTCCAAGTTCAGGTTACAATGGTGGGTAAGACCCCCATTTAAGTCATAGCCAGTTATTGAGCCCCCTCCATGGGTCATGAAGCCTACTTGACCAAAGTGGAGACCATCCAAATATTACAGAACACTCTGGTTATGGGGGATTTCAATTATCCCACCATCAATTGGCAAACCTATGCTAGCCCTAGGTCATAGCACAAAAGTTCCTTGACTTTGTTATCTCAAATGTCCTGGAATAAATTGTTCATACCCCAACAAGAGGAACAAACATCCCAGATGTGGTCCTTACTAACATGCCAAACAGATGCACTACCACAACTGTTGGATCCTCATTAGTTAAATCTGACCATAAATCAGTCACCTTCAAGCTGCCACTAACACCAGAATTCACAATCTGTGAAATCAGACTAAAAAAAACTTCACCAAGGCAAACTATACCTTCCTAGGTGAAGGTATAAATGCATTCCGAGCCCCACCCCCAGCTGGAAGTGGTAACTACACCAAAGCTTAAACTACAGCCCTGTACAATCACTTGCATAAGTGTATAAATCAGAAAGAATCAAAGTCAGACCCCCAAATAAAAACAAGCCACCATGGTGGACATCCAACATCAATGAACTTTACAACAAATGCAAAAAGTTGCTGTCCAAGAAAACAAAGGCAAGAACCCAACAATGGAAAAACACCCTCCTCAGCCTCAACAGGCAAATAAGACAACTTGTCAAATCCTCTAAGGGCTTCTTTTAGAGAAACTTAGCTAGTGCAGGCAAGGATAACCATAAAGCCATTTACAGCTATGTATGTAGCCTAAAAGGTAGGACCCAAGCATGTGCAGAACTAGTGACCAATGGAATCACACACACACTGACCCCATAGAGATAGCAAACCTGCTAGCAGACAAGTTTGGTGAAAATTTCACTCCCTATCCCCTCTAAACCCATGACAAACCTTCCCCCAACCCCCCCCCCCCCCACATATCTGAAGCAAAGGTCATCAAAGACTTGTCTTAGGCAAAAAACACAGCCTCTATGGGGCCAGATGGCATCCTAGGCTGTCTTATAAACAGACTAAAATATGAAGTAGCATCACCATTATGTACCCTTTTCAGTCATAGTCTAACCACAGGCTTTGTTCCTGCAGAATGCAGAACAGCAACAGTTATTTCCCTCCACAAAAGTGGCCAAGCAACAGACCCAGGGAATTAAAGAACCATAAGCCTGCCCAGCCTCTAAGGCAATGGAATGTATCATTATAGACATTAAAGACATAGGCGACCTTCAAGCCATGGATCCTACACAATTCAGCTTCATAAACGGCAGATCCTGCCGTTAAATATGGTGGATTTTTTCGAAAATGTGATCAGGGCCATTGATAAGAGCAAATTTGTCCACATAGCATAACTCGACTAGGCAAAAGCTTTCAACACAATCCTACACTCAGGCATTACTGATATACTTAGCAAACTGAATGTAAACCCCTTCATTGTAAGATGGATTGCCAAATGGCTCACAAATTGGACACACCCTATCAAAGTGGGTGACTACATCAACAACTACATCAACCAGCAGACCTGTTACCAGTGGGGTACCACAGGGGTCAGTGTTGGGCCCCCTACTGTTTAGTATGCACTTCGCAGAAGTTCAGATCAAAACTAAAGGGTTGTGGCTGACCAAATTTGTAGACAACTATTGAATCCCCAAATTATGTCAGTATACTCCAGGAATGTCTTATGCATACCAACAACTGGTGGCTTAGACACAGTCTCAAACTGTATGAAAAGAAATGCATCATCATTCCCTTTGGCACAGACAATGTCTTTTCACACTATCAAATCAACAACATAGGTTCATAGGTTCATAGGTAGGTACTATTGGCCCTAGGGCCTATATAAGCCTAGCCAAAAATGTACCCTGGCTTTCACCACCCAAGAAAATTGTTTTCCTGTGCCCCTGTCAAGCAGAGCCACAGAAGTGATCACTGGGGTGAATTTCCTATTTCCCATCCAATCATCAAGATTTTTCTTGAAGAGTGCTAATGAAGAGCGCTGTTTGACATAGATAGGTAGTCTGTTCCAAAATATGGGAAGTCTCTGGGACAGGAATCTATCCCTCCAGCATGTTCTGTTTATTGTGGTGACAAGGTTTAGGTCCCTAGAGCGTGTAGCTCAGAGGGATTGGGATTTATTTAAGTGGAGCATGTCGAACAGCTCTGGGTTTGACATAACTTTGTATGTTAGGCAGAGATCGCCTCTGAGTAGGCGATATCTGACGAAGTAAAGCTGGAGTTTTTTGAGACGTTCTGCATAGGGCATCTGTTTGAGGCCAGTAATCCTCTTTCTGAAGTATTTCTGTGGCCTTTCTAGTTGTTGTAGATGTCTTGTGAGGTACATAGCAAAAGGGGCATTGAACTCTATAATGTGTCTAATGAGTGATGAGTAGAGGGGAACAATGACCTCTTTTTTTCTGGATGAGAAACCTTTTGTGATGAGGTGAGCCACATAGAAGGATTTCCTGACCACTGTGGTGATGTGATTATCAAATGAGAGACTACTGTCCACCTGTGTCCCAAGGTCTCATCACATTTTCGGCATTAAGTAGACTACCAGCTATGTGGTAGTTCATGGGTACAGAGTTTTTACCAAAGGGGATGACAATACACTTTTTGGCATTGAGCTTCAGGCCATGGCTTTGACACCAGGTATCTGTCTCAGTGAGGCCTTTTTATAGTATGTCCACATCGTTTGGAGTTTCAATTACGGCTCCTAGTTTGCAGTCATCTGCAAACTTTGTTAGCCAAAGACCTTCTGTGTTAGCCTGTACTTCAGAGAAGTAGATACCAAACAGGAGAGGACCCAGAACTGAACCCTGTGGTACTCCACTTGTCACTGGTCTGAAGTCGGATTTGGAGTCCGCTACTTTCACAGTGTGGGTTCTGTCCGTGAGCCAGTTGGCAACCCATCTTGTGACATAGGGATTTATACCTAGTTTAGTGAGCTTATCTATAATTCCAGAGTAGGGGATGGTGTCAAAAGCCTTGGCGAAATCTAGATAAGCTGTGTGAACCACTTTACTCTCATCTTTGTCTTTGGTGACTGCTTTAAAGAAGTCAATCAGGTTTAGGAGACATGATCTGCCTTTTACAAATCTGAACTGGGTAGGGTCCAGAGTTTGGAGATTACCAATGTCTTTGTTTATGAGTTCCATGATGATATGTTCCATGGCCTTGCAGACCAGGCTCGTCAGGCTAATGGGGCGGTAGTTTCCAGGGTCTGTCATGGCTCCCCCATTGTAGAGTGAGATAACTCTAAGTATCCATGAAGTGGTAAGGGTACTGGGATCACAAGTTGACTGTGACCTTAACCTGAACCACCGTGTTTTTACTGTAGTAAGGAAGACTTTTTATATAGTACATTTGATTTGTAAAGACATTGCCTCAAGAGCAAAAGAGGTTATAACCCCTCTACACTCTGCACTAATCCGGTCCATAATTGAGTATGACACCCTGTTCGGCATGTACCATACAAAGCACCTGCAGCAATTGGAGAGACCTCAGACCTTTCTAACTAAGATGATCAAGGGACTCCAGCACATGCTGTACACAAACTGACTAATGTCCCTGTCACTATACTCTATATCGTATAAACTTCTTAGGGATGACATATGCCTGGTTTACAGAGCAATCTCAGACCCAAACCTAATGAACTTGGTGCATAACCATAAATCAAATGGGATTAGGGCTACCCATTCCACGGACCTAAATATGGCCTTCGACTTAAATAGGACATGCTGGAGGGACAGATTTATCTCCCAGTGACTGCCGCATCTTTGGAATAGGCTACCTATTCATGTGAAACAGAGCACCTCTGACACTGTTCAAGAGAAACCTGGACGAGTGGATGGGGCATCATAAATTCTTACTGGGAATAGTGACCACAACCCTCCTAGACATGGGCAGCCATACTAAATGCAATCTTGGGCATTAACTAACATTTCTATGGGGTTACATTGGGATGAAATAACAAGCTTAATATGACCTCCGGGTCGATAGCCTAGTAATCTCCCATGATCTCTTATGAGATTATAAGTGTCCAAAGTGTCCACAGCTATAAATATCTAATCAAACAATATACAGCTGGAATGACACTATCCTGAATCACACTCAAAGAATCTATCCTCACTCTTCAGAGCCTTTTAATTAAAACATCAATGCTGTCAAGCAGAGGTTACCTGGAGAAGTATAAAAATTACTATAATAAATAATTTAGCAACAGAATTTGAGCCATGTTACAGCAAGCCAGTGCTGATGTTTCTATGTATTTCCAAGCATACTACAGATACCATTAGACTGTATTCTTAAAAGTGTTTCTGGCAATATTAAAACTTATATGTAGGTAGTTCCTCCATGTGTGTGTGTGTGTGTGTGTGTGTGTGTGTGTGTGTGTGTGTGTGTGTGTGTGTGTGTGTGTGTGTGTGTGTGTGTGAGCAAACCTCAGTACTGGATTTTTATTATTATAATGGTCTGTCAGGTCCAGAGCAAGTAGGCATGGTGTATCTTTATCTGTTTAATAGATTCTTAACCATCTAAACAACAGCAGAAAGCTTTTTTATAGACCATTTCTTGCTTTGAAAGGGCCAATGTAAACAAGCATCACTAGATGGTGCTCTAACCCTTCATTATATTCAGTTTTCTAACTGCAGATTCACTTTTCCTGAGCTGGAGAAACCATCTTTTGAAAACTCTTGTCTTCATATATGCCTTATGATATACAAGTACATATATACATACACACACACACACACACACACACACACACACACACACACACACACACACACACACATGTGTATATATATAAACTCTCTGATTTTGCAGAATATCCCTGGATTTGCCACGTAGTTTTGCCTCTCCAGCATATTTTTTTTATTATTTTCTTGTAGAGGTCTGAAGATTGCAATCAGTTTGAAATGACAGACATTAAAATGTTACATTTCTTATTTTTTGGAAGACATGCTCCCCTGCAAAATTTGGTGTTTTATTAACTTTCAAAGTGAATTAGAGTAATACTTAAAAACTTTTCCTGATTTCTAGTCTTTGCCCTCATTATTTTTGACTTTCTCTCTAATGCTTGACCAAAGGTATTGAGAGCGATGCACACATGTCCACTTCTGTCACATGGTTATTTCACTTCTGTCACATGGTTATTTCACTTCTGTCACATGGTTATTGTGAAAGCATGGTATTATTCCACTGATTTTTATTTTTTTTTTATTTCATAGCTGCTTTTCTAATATACAATAAAAACAAGTCATATTTACTTTTACATTGCCTGGTACTTTAGCAGGAATGGCTTGAAACACCCTCAGGCCCCATTCTACCTTTTAAACATTTAAACTGATGTAGAATGCTGCTGACACAGTATCGCAGAAGGAAGTGTTCTATAGTATTTATTAATTAAAACATGGTTATTCAATCATTTTTAGCATTACTGCTATCAGGATAAAACTAGTGTAAAATCTAGAGCTTCACCAAGTTGTGGTGTTAAGCACATGGCTGTAATTTGGCTGTTTTTCAATAATACATAAAACCAGTGGTCTGCAAAATGGGATCATAACAAAATTAACAGAAATGATGGGTCTTGAGCTGCAATTCTTTCCGCTATGTGTGATACAATTGAACTACATTCGAAATGAAAAGAAGTGAGCCTGGTAAGGTACATCTTATCTAATGGACAACCATAGAGCCTGGCTTAGTGTCGCCGTGACAAACTATAAAGCATTTTATGCAATGCCATGCAGGCATGATAATAAGTGTAGTAGGCACTTTCCTGTTTTGAAGTGACCCTTCGTAAGACCACAGATATGCCCCTACATTTGTAATACTGATTTTTCCATTTAATATTCTACTTGCTTGACTATCTGGCATTAATACACATGTTGATGTGCAACAGAAGTACTAAAGTAGTAGATATCTAATGTCATTTTAATGCATTACAGGATCCAGTGCATTGTAATCAAAGTGCAAGTCAATGAATACATTTATGAAACTGATTATGGTTCTGCTGCCGTATTAACATGTAATCCTTTGGGATGAAAGGCTGATAAAATCAGGTATTGTCAGTGTAAAAAGATTGATAGTGACCTTACTAAAATAGTAAGAAATATGAGGAAATAAATATATCATGAGCTGAATTAGACCCATTGCCACAATTTGGGAAGGTGGGGGTTAACAATGATTGTAATGAGTGATAAAATAATACAAGTAAGAAATATATTGCACTTTATAACAACTTAGTTTGCGATGCTTGAGAGAAGGACAGAAGAGAAGTAGACCGACAGAGAAAAACTCAGCTTGGATGGATCAAGCTGGTTGGGTGGACAGGCTAATCCTTTTCTTCCTCATTTCAGTTCCTCATCAGCTTTCTTATTCTTTAGGTATTTTCACAGAGCTCCTAAGTTCTACTAAGGAGGTAGCTTAAGTTACTATAGGGTTGTGGAAGCTATATCCTTTTCAGTGAAAAGGCTAGCAAAACTGTTAAAAAGGAAGCATTTGAAGGAATTATCTTTCATTACTGACTGACAGAGCATTAATGACTTTCTAACCTGCCAGGCTATGACCATCTGTCTTCTGTCAGAAGACAACATATAAATTAACAACATGGTTCTGTGCCGAAGGCAATATCCACTTACTTTTTGCCATGAATCTGCAAGCTAGGTAGTGCTGTTTCTTTAAGTATGATATAAAGTTGGGCTTCACTTGGTGACATCTGTTTGCATGAACTTGGAAACTAATTTGAAACAGATTTATTGGGAAACAACCATTTTTTTTTTCTTTTCCAAAGAAAAGGCCCATAAAAGGGAACATGGTCATAATTTAATGAACATGAATCAGCTAAGGGGGTGGTGTAGAATAAAAAAGGCAGGGGGGAGTGATACATTTCCCATATTTCATGTTTGAAAGCCAAGAATAAAAAATAATTTCAGTGGCAGAGACTGTATTTGCACGTTCCAAAAATGAAAAAGAAATATAGTCAGCCTTCAGCTGTCCTAAACTTAAACAGTATCTTATGGGGAGTCTGATGTGGCAAGTCAGATATGCAACAGTATAAATACAGATAACAATGAAACAAAAGCACTTTGTAACTAAGGATATGAAAAGGATTATATATTTCAATTTTAAAATACACACTCTGCCACTGTGGCAGAATGTTATAAAATATGGTTAATTTTAATTTTCGTTTCTTGTGCTGCACAGCATTATAAAAACTTTAACTGTATGTTACCCACTATGGTATTGCTACACAGCATTATAAAAACTGTAACTGTATGTTACCCACTATGGTATTTTATCAGTCACTGTTTAGCAAGATGACCCTCAAATAGTTTTGGAAAATGTGACTTCATTTCACTCGGTGATCAGAACCAATTAATAATTTATTTTACCATAATGGTATTTTAACTGAGAAAAGCAGATTTTTTTCATGATTAACTGCTTAGTGTAGACGAATATTATGCACGTCCATAAATTAATTCAGGCATTTGAATTAATTTACTTGATTAT